>NW_026907016.1:202500-333817 GCF_033978795.1 Nerophis ophidion
TTGACTTATGTGCTAATCAGACATATTTGGTTGCGGCGTGACTGCCAGCTAATCGATGCTAACATGCTACGCTAATCGACGCTAACATGCTATTTACCGGCGGTGCTAAAGCAGACATGGCACAGAGATGTATGGATAACCTGCAGATGCATTTGCAACGATAAAGTCAACAAATTCACAAAGGTGAGTTTTGTTGATGTTGACTGCCAGCCAATCGATGCTAACATGCTACGCTAATCGATGCTAACATGCTATTTACCGGCGGTGCTGAAGCAGACATGGCACAGAGATGTATGGATAACCTGCAGATGCATTTGCAGCTATATTACGTTTCCTTCCACCCACATTTAATGCGAAAAAAACACATACCAATCGAAGGATTTAAGTTGCTCCATTGTCACGAGATGCAAAAGTCCTGATCGTTTGGTCCGCACATTTTACCGGCGATGCTAACGCAGCTATTCGGCCATGCTATGGCTATGAATAGTGTCAACAGCTATTCGCTCATAAGTGTCAGTTTCTTCTTCAATACTTTCATACTCCAACCATCCGTTTCAATACATGCGTAATGTGTTGTATCGCTTAAGCCGCTGAAATCCGAGTCTGAATCCGAGCTAATGTCGCTATATCTTGCTGTGGTATTCGCCATTGTTTGTTTACATTGGCAGCACTGTATGACGTTACAGGGAAATGGATAGTCGCATTGCAAACAGCGAAAATCAAGCACTTTAAAGCTTTTTTTAGGGATATTCCGGGACCGGTAAAATTTTGAAAAAAACTTCAAAAAATACAACAAGCCACTGGGAACTGATTTTTATTGTTTTTAACCATTTCGAAATTGTGATAATGTTCTCCTTTAAAAAAAAAAAAAAAAAAAAAATGCACGGTCAAAACAAAGTTTAGGATATTTTAAATGAGCTAGCTAACCTACAGTCTTTCTGAATGAAATAGTCTGACATTCTCCATCAATTTTAATTCTATTAACTTTTTATGAACTTTACTATAAATTCCTCACAGAGCGGTTTTCAACTAAAATATAAATATCAAATCTATGAACTAGAATATAAATATTATAAATTATGAATACATTTTCACAGGGGTACACTTTCATCAAGAGAGCTTTATTTTTGAAAACCTCATGAAAACACATTTACACAAAAGTGTATGATGCTACAGAAAACCTCATGAAAACACATTTACACACACAAGTGTATGATCCTGCAGGAAACCTCATGAAAACACATTTACGCACACAAGTGTATGATCCTGCAGGAAACCTCATGAAATTACATTTACACACAAGTGTATGATGCTGCAGGAAACCTCATGAAAACACATTTACACACACAAGTGTATGATGCTGCAGGAAACCTCATGAAAACACATTTACACACAAGTGTATGATCCTGCAGGAAACCTCATGAAAACACATTTACACACACAAGTGTATGATCCTGCAGGAAACCTCATGAAAACACATTTACACAAAAGTGTATGATGCTGCAGGAAACCTCATGAAAACACATTTACACACAAGTGTATGATGCTGCAGGAAACCTCATGAAAACACATTTACACATAAGTGTATGATCCTGCAGGAAACCTCATGAAAACACATTTACACACAAGTGTATGATGCTGCAGGAAACCTCATGAAAACACATTTACACACACAAGTGTATGATCCTGCAGGAAACCTCATGAAAACACATTTACACAAAAGTGTATGATGCTGCAGGAAACCTCATGAAAACACATTTACACACAAGTGTATGATGCTGCAGGAAACCTCATGAAAACACATTTACACATAAGTGTATGATCCTGCAGGAAACCTCATGAAAACACATTTACACACAAGTGTATGATGCTGCAGGAAACCTCATGAAAACACATTTACACACAAGTGTATGATGCTGCAGGAAACCTCATGAAAACACATTTACACATAAGTGTATGATGCTGCAGGAAACCTCATGAAAACACATTTACACACAAGTGTATGATGCTACAGAAAACCTCATGAAAACACATTTACACACACAAGTGTATGATGCTGCAGGAAACCTCATGAAAACACATTTACACACAAGTGTATGATGCTGCAGGAAACCTCATGAAAACACATTTACACATAAGTGTATGATGCTGCAGGAAACCTCATGAAAACACATTTACACACACAAGTGTATGATGCTGCAGGTATTTAACATGTTACCGTGCTCCCACTGATGAGCTAACCTGGTGCAGAAAAGCAAATAAACAATAATAAACAACTTGCAAAACCCAGTCCAGATTAGCAGCAGGTACAGTATAAAATCAGAGACAGTTGTTGTTTAGGAAAATGAGCATATCCGCCTTCTCAGGCAGAATGTGTGAGCGTTCTGGACGGATAGTGTCTCCTGTCCAAGACGGGACACACATTTATTTGTACTCCATGAACTCGGAGGTGCTTCATCATGTTCGACGTGCACCCTCCTAAGCACCAAACAGTCCTGTCGCACGTGTTACATTTCGCTGATATTTCATTTTTTTTTAGTAAAATAAAGCCACACTTTCGACCGTCGACGCCCGCTATCATAGGCTCGGCTATGCTAACACTTCCGGCGGTGGGCTCTTCTTCGTTGGTGTTCAGCGGCCTCTTCTTCCGGGTCGGCGGACTTATTATTTTTTTCCGGTCGGCGGACTGGGTATCGAAACTAGGAATCGAAATTTAAACTTTAGAACGATTCCAGGAGAACCGGAAAGTTGTCCCGGTTCCAATCGATACTCGATACCCAACCCTAATTGTTACTATAACAATCTACAAGATTAATATAGGTTGCCTCTCTCTCTTCCCCTCCATCTTTCGGTATTCCTTTATTTTATTTTTTTTAAATTTTTTATTATTTTGTTAATCTTTTTAGTTATTTTGTATACGTATTGTTGCATTTGAACAACTGTATTGTTGATAATAGAGGTAAACTATTAGTATTGTTCATGATCAATACTGCTTTTTCTATTGGTATTTGTATTGCTCCAGTTTTAGTGTAAAAATGCTCATTGTCCTTTCTATATTATTATTTATTTCACTAACTGTGTTTTTGCTATCACTTTTACGATCATATTTGTACATACCGTATGTGCTGGTGTTGTTTTATTGTTGTTGTTGTTTTTGTTGTTATTGTTGTGTTGCTGCTGTTGTTTTTATCTCTCTGTCTAATCCCCCTCTTATCCCCACAATTTCCCCCTCTGTCTTCCTTTTTTTCTCTTTCTATCCCCTCAAGTCAAGTCCGCTTTATTTGTCAATTTCTTTACATGTAAAGACATACAAAGGAATCAAAATTTAGTTTTGCACTCTCCCATGCGTACATAAAAAGAAAAGAAAATACAACAGTAAAGTGCAACGTAAATATGTCTACCTACTGAAATGACAATATATTTAGTTCCTGTTGTTTTTAAATAGGATATGGCTGTAAACAATGAGTGTTTCATCAGTAATGCAAATACTTATGATATAGCGGCAGATGTGTGCAATTTCGCATAGTCATTTTTTCCGTGGGTCATGGGGTTTAGAGTTCAGGTTGTTCCGGGGAGGGGGATTTCAAAGTCCTGACAGCCTGTTGGATCGGGCTGAGAATTGAAGGGGGGGGTTCAGCAGCCTAACAGCCTGGTGGTGAAAGCTGTTGGTGAGTCTGGTGGTGCGAGAGCGGAGGCTCTTGTAGCTTCGTCCAGAGGGGAGGAGGCTGAACAGGTTGTGTGCAGGGTGGCTTGCGTCACTCACAATTGTGAGTGCTTTGCGGGTGAGGCGGGTGGTGTATAAGTCCTGAAGAGATGGGAGTGGTGCATCAATGATTTTCCCAGCTGTTTTCACGATGCGCTGCAGGTCTCTTCTGTTGTGTTGAGTGTAGCTCCCGCCCCACACAGTGATGCAACTAGAAAGGATGCTTTCAATGGTGCCTTTGTAAAAAGTGGTCAGGATGGGTGGTGGAGCACAGGAAGTAGAGGCGCTGTTGGGCCTTCTTCACCAGTGATGCGGTGTTGGTAGTCCATGACAGGTCCTCACTGATGTGCACCCCCAGGAATTTGGTGCTCCTTACTCTCTCCACTGCAGCACCACCGATGGTCAGTGGCAGGTGTTGAGTGTGGCCTCTCTGGAAATTGACAACAATCTATTTGTCTTGCTGACATTCAGCAAGAGATTGTTGTCCCTGCACCACGTGGTCAGGAGGTCCACTTCTTCCCTGTAGTGAGTCTCGTCGCCCTTGGTGACGAGACCCACCAGAGTTGTTTCGTCCGCAAACTTAACGAGGTGGTTGGAGCTGTAGGTTGGTGTGCAGTCATGTGTCAGTAGAGTGAAGAGCAGAGGACTGAGCACACAGCCTTGTGGGGCCCCTGTGCTCAGGGTGATGGAGCTTGAGGTGTTGTTACCAACACGTACTGCTTGTGGCCTCTGACTAAGGAAGTCGAGCAGCCAATTGCAGAGTGAGATGCTGAGGCCCAGTTTGCCAAGTTTGTAGGTGAGTTGTTGTGGTATTATGGTGTTGAATGCTAAACTGAAATCTATGAACAGCATTCTCACATGAGTGTTTCTGATCCAGGTGGGTGAGGGCTGGGTGGAGGGCAGACCATATTGCATCCTCTATTGATCGTCTGGCTCGGTATGCAAATTGGAAGGGGTCCAAGGTGGGGGGGAAGATGGATTTGATATGTGACATGACCAACCGTTCGAAGCTTTATATGATGATGGATGTCAGTGCCACAGGACGGTAGTCGTTAAAACTTCACGGGGATGATGTCTTTGGCACAGGTTGATAGTGGCGGATTTGAAGCATGTGGGGACAATGGCTTGCTTCAGAGAGGTGTTAAAGATGTCTGTAAAGACGTCCTTCAGCTCCTCTGCACAATCCTTCAGCACACTACCGGAGATGTTGTCTGGCCCTGCTGCCTTCCGGATCTTGATGGTAGAGAGTGTTCTCTTTACGCTGGCAGCAGACAGGCACAGGGACTGTTCGTGTAGAGGGGGTGTGGTTTTCTGTGAGCGAGTGTTGTTTTGTGCATCGAAACGTGCAAAGAAGCGGTTCAGGTTGTTGAGCAGAGAGGTGTCGCTGTCGCAGCTCTGTGAGACTGGCTTGTAGTCCGTGATGGCCTGAATGCCCTGCCATAGGCTCTGTGCATCTCTGCTGTCCTTGAAGTGGGAGGTTATCTTCTTTGTGTGGTCCTGTTTTGCTTTTCTGATGCCTCAGGACAGGTTGGCTCGCGCTGTTCTCAAGCCAGATCCATCTCCATCTCTGAAGGCCTTGTCTCTGGCTCTCAGCAGCCTGTGGACCTCCCCTGGCAACCATGGCATCTGGTTGGCCCGAATGATAATGTTTTTTGTGTGGGTCACATCATCCATGCACTTTTTAATGTAGGAGGTCAAAATGTCTGCGTACTCCTCAATGTCTGTGTTGTTATTGTGGGTGGCTGCTTGTTTAATAATTTCCCAGTCTGTTGTGTCGAAGCAATCTTGAAGAGCAGAGGAGGCCCCCTCTGGCCACACTCTTATCTGCTTCGGAACCGGTTTGGTGGCTTTCACTCTTTGTCTGTATGCTAGCGTTAGCGTAATTGATATGTGGTCAGAGAGGCCGATGTGGAGGAGGGGAGTGGCTTTGTAATCTCCTTTGTGTGAAGTGTAAACCATGTCCAAAGTGTTATCCCCCCTGGTTGGGAAGTGAACATGCTGATGACATTTCGGCAAAACAGTCTTGAGATGAGCATGATTAAAATCTCCGGCAAGAATGGTGAAACCATCTGGATGTGCTGTTTGTTGTTCACTGATGGCTTGGTACAGTTCATGAAGTGCAGCGTTTCTATCACTGTTGTTGCTAGTGGGAGGGATGTAAACAGCAACTAGTAGGATTTGCTGTCATCTCCCTGGGCAGATAGAAAGGACGGCACTTCACGATTATAAACTCCGCCAGTGGTGAGCAGTGTTTGTATACCACCGTGGCGTCCCGGCACCACACATCACGGATGTAAACACAGATCCCTCCGTTTACGAGCGCCCTGTCCGCTCGGTAGCATGCTAGCGGCTCCAGTTGTACAGCTGAGTCGGTAATGTTGCCATTAAGCCATGTTTCAGTGAAAACAAACACACATCAGTTACTCACTTTCCGATTTGTTGTCCTCAGCAGTCGTATGTGATCCATTTTATTGTCCAGTGATCGTACGTTTGCCAAAAGGATAGATGGTATAGATGGGCGAGTTGGACTAGCCACTAGCCTCGCTCGGATGCCTCCACGCTTGCCTCTCTTCCTCATCCTTGCACACCGCTTCCGATGCCTCCTTCTTCGGGGAGGGTTAGCAGGTGGTGTGGTAGCACTCCCGCGGAGTAGTCCAAGCTCTCTTAGCATCTTTGTGTCGCGTTCTAAAACATGGCAGGTCTTGATTTTTCGGATATTTGACAAAGCCTGCGGACTGTACTTGTATTCCAATGTAGGCTGACGGGAAAATCATTTTGACAAAAACTCTAACGAACAAAATACCGCACGGTCGGGAGAGCGAGAGGTCGCTGCGTCTACACGCGCCGCCATCTTAGATAATTTGGCTGCACCAAATGATATTATAAATACATTTATTGAAGTCAAATTCAAATAAGGCAACAAGAGAAATATGCTACACTTCTCTTTTGTAAAGTAAATCTGAACAGCCGATATGGACACCTACATCAACTATATGATTTGCCTGAGAAGCTGGACAGGACAAAAAAAAAAAAAGGAAGGAAGCACAGTATTGCATTTAATTTTTATACAGATGACTGCCAGATCTACTTTCCCATGGCACAAAATAACACGGTCCAACGTCTCATTGACTGCCTGCACGGCATTAAAGTCTGGCTTTCAGTTAACTTCCTGAACCTAAATGAAAACAAAACAGAACTTTTGTTGTTTAGTCCAAGTCGCTCTCCTTCCCCTCGGCACTTAGGACTACTTTATGTAGGCATTTATCTCGACTCGTCTTGACTACTGCAACGCCCTGAACGTAGCCATTAGCCAGGCCTCCCTCGCCTGCCTGCAGCTCGTGCAGAACTCTGCTGCTCGCCTGCTAACACAGACCCACAGGCGTGAGCACATCACCCCCATACTAGCGTCCCTTCACTGGCTCCCTGGGCTCTACCGAATCAACTATACTACTATATCTACTATTTGTTTTCAAATGTCTAGGGGCGGTTTAGCTCGGTTGGTAGAGTGGCCGTGCCAGCAACTTGAGAGTTGCAGGTTCGATTCCCGCTTGTGCCATCCTAGTCACTGCCGTTGTGTCCTTGGGCAAGACACTTTACCCACCTGCTTCCAGTGCCACCCACACTGGTTTGAATGTAACTTAGATATTGGGTTTCACTATGTAAAGCGCTTTGAGTCACTAGAGAAAAAGCGCTATATAAATATAATTCACTTCACTAAACAACTTCGCTCCAACATATATCTCCGACCTCCTTCAGCCTTGCTGCCACTCCCCCCCCGCCCCCAATCCCTAAGATCGGGGGGGCAGTAACGTCAGCTGCTGTTGACGGTCCCTTACACAAGGCTGAAGCTTAGAGGTGACAGAGCTTTTGCCGCTGCTACTCGCAAGCTCTGGAACAACTTACCTTTGAGTGTTAGACAAGCCTCCTTTCTTCCTGTATTTAAATCACTCTTAAAAACACACTTTTATTCCATGGCCTTTAACATTCTGTGATCTCCATCCTGCTATGGCATACCATTATGCACCTGCTGTGAACCTGTTTCTATGTTTTATTTATGTATTTATTTGTTATTGTGCTTTGTTTGTGTTGTGTTGTGTTGTGTTTGCTAGTTTCCCTTGTGTTATCTTTTAACCTGCCTATTGTACAGCACTTTGTGGTAAATATTAAATATGCTTTATAAGTAAAGTCGATTTGATTTGATTTGAGCAAAGCTGGAATTTTCTAAAGAATGTTTGTTTTTCTCCTGTCCCACAGACGTTGAAGAAGAACCTCTACCCCATGAGCAGGAGGAGGAACCACAGTCACCCCACATACACGAGGAAGAAGAGGTACCACATTACCAACACATTAAAGAGGGAAGAGAGGAGGCACATCCCCCCCACATTAAAGAGGAAGACGAGACGCCACAGACCCATAATGTTAAACTGACCCTTCACATTAAAGGGCAAGCGGAGGACCCACTGAACTTACACAGCAAAAATGCAGAAGAGGGCCCACTGACCCCTCACTTTAAGGAGCAAGAGGAGGACCTATTGACGCCCTGCTTTAAAGAGGAAGAGGAGGACCAAGAGCCGCCACACATTAGAGAGGAAGAGGAGGAAGAGGGCATCAGTCAGCCTAAATGGTTGGAGGAGTTCCCAGTGACTGGTGTCCCTGTGAAGAGTGAAGATGATGAGGTGAAAGGTGAAAGTGAGGAGAGGGGAGGGGGGGAGCCTCCAAGCAGCAGCTCAACACAACACATGACAACAGAAGCTGATGGAGACCACTGTGGAGGATCACAAGCAGACAAGCTCTTAGCTCCACTATCAGATAGTGAGGACACAACGTCACACTCTCCTGACACTGATGATGAAGACTCTAAAGATGATAAGACATGTCACACTGACAACACTCACTTCACATGTTCTCTCTGTGAGAAAACATTTCGTTACCGTTCTTATCTGAAAAGACACATGAGAACACACACTGGAGAAAAACCTTTTTCTTGTTCAATCTGTGGTAAAGGTTTTACACAAAGTCAAAATGTGAAAGTACACATGAGAACACACACTGGAGAAAAACCTTTTTCTTGCTCAGAATGTGGTAAAGGTTTTGTTCTCAGTAAACATTTGAAAGTACACATGAGAACACACACTGGAGAAAAACCTTATGTCTGTTCAATCTGTGGTAAAGGTTTTGTAGAAAGTCGCAATTTGAAAGTACACATGAGAACACACACTGGTGAAAAACATTTTATCTGTTCAATCTGTGGTAAAGGTTTTGCACAAAATCAACATATGAAAAGACATATGAGAACACACACTGGCGAAAAACCTTTTTCCTGTTCAACCTGTGGTAAAAGTTTTACAAGAAGTGCAGATGTGAAAGGACACACTAGAACACACACTGTTGAAAAATCACATTCCTGTTCAATCTGCGACAGAAGTTTTGGTCAACGATCAGCACTTGTAGCACACATGAGAAGACACTCTGGAGAAAAAGTGTTGAGTTGCAGTGTGTGTGGTGAAAGATTGTCTTCTAAGTAGCAGTGTAAGAAACACAAGTGTGCTGGTGAGAACAGCAGCAGCAAATGAAACTGCAGGATTTGAAATAAACTGTCCAGACTTTCATTTTGACTTTCTAACAACATCAGCACATATAACATGTGTGACACTGTTGTTTGTCTAACAATCTGTTTAATATGCTTCTACATGTACAGATTAGATATATTTGTATTAATGCTTTTTTCAGTCAAGTACATGCATTAATCTGCAACTTTGTGTTCTTTTTTTAAACATTGGACAGAACAATTTGACTGAAAAGTTGAAAGTAAACAGTACAGGACATATTTGACATACATTAAAAAATGTAAGTGTATGTATATATATATATATATATATATATATATATATATATATATATATATATATATATATATATATATATGTATATATATATATATATATATATATTCATCATACAGTATTAGACTTATGCATAATAGTGTTTTTAAAGGTGTTTGAATTATTGAAGTGTGACATATTTTTTATTTGTAATTGTTAATAATCCCATAGATTATCACCTTTATATGATATACATATGTACTGGTTCACATCTGAAACATCTTCTGGACCACTTCAGGAAGCATATTATTATTTACTTTATACATCATTTGAACAGTTGTTTTTTTAATACAATTTTAAAATGTGTAACTTTATGAATTATTTGTTGGGTCTCTATAGTCAATTTTATTAATTGTCTTTATTACACTCTGTAACTGTTGCTACTAGTAATTATTGTAATTTGTTTTATTTCTCTAAAAACAGAATAAGTTAAGTTCATAAAAGGGGATTTAAATAAAAATGTATAAAAGTTCATAAGAAGGCTTTATTTAAGTTACTATGGTTAAAAATGTCATTGCATGCCTTTTTGTTGGGTTTGTGGGCATGTGTTTGTTTTGAAGTGTCTCGATTGGTCTGTGAAGGGATAAAAGGAAGCTACTTCCGGGTATGAGGAACATCTGTTTGATGCAATGAGAAGGAAGAAAGAGAGCGACTGATGGTAACAAGGACTAAAAAGTGTCACAAGGACTTTCAGCGTTTGGGCTATGACAGCCAGAAGATCACCATTTCCTCCTAAAAGAAGCATCCAGGCCAACGAGGTATTTGTCATTTGTGTTTGTGTTTTACTTCGGTAAAATGTTTGAGCCACATGCTGTGCATGTTATTTTTACATTTGTAACGTGCTTTATTTTATTAACAGTTTTCACGGTGAATTGAAGGGAAAGGAAGCCTTCAATAAATCAGTCAAAGAAAGCCATTGTGTCAGTGCTATGTGGAGGGAGTTACAGTGAAAACTCGCACTGTTCAAGACGCAGTGGACAACGCTGAGACTGTCGGCAACATTAAAGAACCTGGGCAGCGCAGCTGTGACGTCATCAGCACGGAGCAGAGGAGACACACACACACACACACACACACACACACAAAAGGAAGACACAGGCAATCACAGCGTTTTCAGTAGGCTGTTAAGAAGCCAATAAGGAACACTGGACACTAAAAGAGTGATTAAGAAGAGACTGAAATGTATGAAGATAATGTGGAGTGTGTGGTAAACGTCTGGACTTATCTGATCATTTAATTTAAGTTAAAAGAACCTTGTCATGCAAGAGACATTTAAAAGGGCGTTTTGCTAAATAAGTGAAAGTAGGCTGTTGGCCATTTAATTTAATATTGAAGCTTTACCATGTTCTTTAATATTTTCCAATTGCCTTTACATGCATATATTTAAGTTTTGAAGTGATATAAACTGCATATATTTTGAGTGTTTTGCAAAGTGATATTCAAAGATTTAATT
This sequence comes from Nerophis ophidion, assembly GCF_033978795.1. Classification (NCBI taxonomy): domain Eukaryota; kingdom Metazoa; phylum Chordata; class Actinopteri; order Syngnathiformes; family Syngnathidae; genus Nerophis; species Nerophis ophidion. Next base: position 213,539 of record NW_026907016.1, read on the forward strand.
TAAACATTTATATTTGTTTAAGCTCTAAGGAATTCACATTTAAGGTATCTACAATTATTGATATGTGAATAGGACGAATTCATCCAAGGGTGATTTAAAAAAAAATCTATTGCTAATATTTTCTGTTGATACATATTGGACAATTTAAAAACCTTTAAAAGTGTGTTTAATTTTATTGATTAAAAAATGTCAAAGTCAGGTGAGCCTACAGAACAGGTAAGGGACAGTGACAGGGACAGGGAAGATGTCCTCCTGACACCTGTACAGGCTTATGAGAGTGGTGCTGAAGAGGAAAAGCAGCAAGAGGAAAATCAAGAGCTGAGGAGAGGTACAAGACTAAGAACTCTAACAGAAAAGGGTAAAGGAATGCTAATGATGAAAATCAACACACTTCAGTTCAAGTTCAACGCCAGTTATGGAAGATGGAGAGCTCAAGCTAAAGCTGTTAAGACGCCATTATCATCAAAATAACTTTTGGATGAGTCATTGGTTGATTCCATTATTGGTGAAATCAAACGTCTTTCTGCAGATGTCACTAGTGCTTATGAAGAGCTACGCCAAGTTTCAACTCAAGAACAGGAAACGCAACGAAAAGTTGACACATGTACACAGACATCTGCTTTCATTCTCTCTGTATAGCTACAAGCCGTCTGGATAGAAATATTCCAGAAGAGGAGCCAGAATGGCCAGAAGCTGGTTCTATATTTAACTCAACTTGTAAAAGCTCTGTCATGTCTATTTTGAAAGGCTACACAGTGCAAGAAAGCACCAAATCTTCTGTGGGTCGCCAAGAAGCTGCTGCAAGCCAAGCTGTTCTAAAAGTGCTACAAGAGCAAGAAAGAAAACAATTGGAATTAAATATTCTTGAAGAAGAAGCTAGAAAGAAGATAGCTGAACAAGAAGCAGCAGCCCGAAAGTGTCGCTTACAGCAAGAAGAAGATGAAGTGAGGCAAAGAATACAGAGAGAAGAAGAGGAAGCTGAAATAAAAGCTCAATTAGAAGAAGAACATATAGCTCTACAAAGAACTCTAGAGGAAAAACAGAGAAAGATAAAGAAATTGGAGACAGTGAAAAGTCTTAATGCAGCAAATGCGAGAATGCTGATATATGACCAAGGGAGTGTCAAAGAAGAGCGGAGTGACAAGTTAGGAGATGATTTTGAAGAAGATGACCAAGTATCTGCATCCTCAAGTCATCTGTCTACACATAGGTCTTCCATATCAAAAGTTAAGAAAACCTCCAATGACAGTACGGCAGAGCTCGTTAAGATGCTAGCAGGTGCTTTAAGTGTCAACAGAATCCCAAATCCCAAACCTCCAACATTCAGTGTGGATCCATTGAAGTATAGTGACTGGAAACTATCTTTTCAAGTTTTGATAGACCAGAAGAACATACAAGAGAATGAGAAGATATACTACCTACGAAGATACATAGGTGGTCAAGCCAAGAAAGCCCCTGATGGTTACTTCCTGCTCGGAACTGAATCTGCCTATACTGCTGCATGGGAGATTCTGGAGGAGCGATACGGAAACCCATTTACAATTGCAAAAGCATACAGAGACAAGCTCCAAGCGTGGCCTAAGATTGGTTCTAAGAATAGTCTTGAGCTCCGAGAGTTCACAGATTTTCTTCGCAGTTGTGAGGCTGCCATGGTTAACATCAAGGCATTGGAGATCCTGAATGACTGTAATGAAAACAGGAAGATCCTTTCTAAGATACCAGATTGGCTGATCGCACCTTGGAATTGAAAGGTTATGGAAATGGAACAAAGGAAAAAACAATTCCCCTCTTTCAGTCATTTTGTCAGATTTCTAACATGGGAAGCTAAAGTCGCCTGCAACCCTATCACTTCAGTGCAGTCACTAAAATCAAGTGATACCGACAAGTCAAGGTCCCAAAGACTACAAAGCTTTGGAGCAAAGACGTGGAACACAAGTTCTAATGAAAAGACACTGACAAGTTTCAATGAAAAGACTACAACCTCCAAGGAAAAGAATGTCATGACATGCATTTTCTGTGAAAGGAACAATCATACATTACATAAATGCAGGAAGTTCATAGAGAAAGCTGTGGCGGACAGAGTCAAGTTCATCCAAGCTGAATGTTTATGCTTTGGTTGTCTTCAGTTTGGACACCGCTCAAACAACTGCAGCAATAGGAGTGTTTGCGACACATGCGAAAAGAAACATCCAACTTGTCTGCATGAGGAGCGAACCAAAGATGAACAAAAGCCACCGCAAGCCAAGCCAAGTACAATTCAAGAACATCCTAATGAAATATTACCTCAAGCACCCCAAAACAAAGAAAGAACCAAAGACGCTACTTCATGTACAGTAATACTTCAAAAAGCTAACATACAAACGGCTGCAATAATCCCAGTCTGGCTTTCATCCACAACTCAACCAACCCAAGAGGTCCTTGTGTATGCTCTGTTGGATTCTCAAAGCGATACAACTTTCATTCTGAGTGAAGTAGCAGATGCGTTGGAAGTGGACAAAGAGCAAGTCAAGCTTAAGCTTTCTACAATGACTGCAAGAATTACAGTAGTGAGCTCCCAAAAAGTAACCAACCTGCAAGTAAGAGGCTTTTATTCAGGTGAGAAGATTGCCTTACCACCAGTCTACACACGTGAGTTCATTCCGGCGAACAGAACTCATATACCTACAGGTGAAACCGCAAAAGCATGGTCCCATCTAGAGCATCTCCAAGATGAGATACCACCTCTGCAAGACTGCGGAGTAGGTTTGTGAAGCAGGGGAGTCTAGTAGCAGCGGAGGCCGTCTACGGAGCAGACGCCAGCGGTGTGATCGGAAACGCGGATGTCGAGCGGGGCTAAAAACAAAGCAGAAGGCTAATCCCCACAGAACACCACTTCCCTCCACCCTGAAGACGGATTTAAATAAAGGATGCGATACTACTGGTCTGGGTAAGGAGTCAGTTAAATTAGAACAAGTTTTTTCTGCTTTGAGTGTTTCAGAGTTGGACATGTGTTTTACTGAGGTGGCTAACTATGATGCGTGCAGTTTATCAAAGCAACAAACAAACAATCGGAAAATCCCCGTTACTGAGGTGGCTAACCATGATGCGTGCAGTTTATCAAAGCAACAAACAAACAATCGGAACATTCCCGTCGTATCAATTCCTAGATATGGTCGTAATTATACTGAATGCACTGGGCATAATAAACACAACATTATTAATATTGCTACTACGGATAATTTGATCAAAAACTCCCTAAAACAGCCCACTACCTATAATATAGGTTTTTTAAACATAAGATCATTGTCTCCCAAAACGTTGTTAGTTAATGATATTATCAGAGACAACAATCTTAACGTCATCGGTCTCAGTGAAACCTGGCTTAAACCAAACGACTTTTTTGCGCTAAATGAGGCATGTCCTCCTAACTTTACATATGCGCATATTGCCCGTCCGCTCAAAAGGGGTGGGGGGTCGCACTAATATACAACGAAAACTTTAACCTTAGTCCTAACATAAATAATAAATATAAATCGTTTGAGGTGCTTACTATGAGGTCTGTCACACCACTGCCTTTACACCTGGCTGTTATCTACCGCCCCCCAGGGCCCTGTTCGGACTTTATCAATGAATTCTCAGAGTTCGTTGCTGATCTAGTGACACACGCCGATAATATAATCATAATGGGGGACTTTAATATCCATATGAATACCCCATCGGACCCACCGTGCGTAGCGCTCCAGACTGTAATTGATAGCTGTGGTCTCACACAAATAATAAATGAACCCACGCATCGCAACGGTAATACGATAGACCTAGTGCTTGTCAGGGGTATCACCGCTTCCAAAGTTACGATACTCCCGTATACTAAAGTATTGTCCGATCATTACCTTATAAAATTCGAGGTTCAGACGCATGTTCGTCAAACTAATAATAATAATAACTGCTATAGCAGCCGCAACATTAATACGGCCACAACGACAACTCTTGCTGACCTACTGCCCTCGGTAATGGCACCATTCCCAAAGTATGTGGGCTCTATTGATAACCTCACTAACAACTTTAACGACGCCCTGCGCGAAACCATTGATAACATAGCACCGCTAAAGTTAAAAAAGGCTCCAAAAAAGCGCACCCCGTGGTTTACAGAAGAAACTAGAGCTCAGAAATTACTATGCAGAAAGCTGGAACGCAAATGGCGCACGACTAAACTTGAGGCGCACCATCAAGCATTTAGTGATGGTTTAATAACTTGTAAACGCATGCTTACCTTAGCTAAAGCTAATTATTACTCAAATCTCATCAACCGTAATAAAAACGATCCTAAATTTTTGTTTAGTACGGTAGCATCGCTAACCCAACAAGGGACTCCTTCCAGTAGCTCCACCCACTCAGCTGATGACTTTATGCAATTCTTTAGTAAGAAAATTGAAGTCATTAGAAAGGAGATTAAAGACAATGCGTCCCAGCTACAACGGGGTTCTATTAACACTGACACGATGGTATATACGGCGGATACTGCCCTCCAAAATAGTTTCTCTCGTTTTGAGGAAATAACATTAGAGGAATTGTTACAACGTGTAAATGGAATAAAACAAACAACATGTTTACTTGACCCTCTTCCTGGGAAACTGATCAAGGAGCTCTTTGTATTATTAGGTCCATCAGTGCTAAATATTATAAACTTATCACTTTCCTCGGGCACTGTTCCCCTAGCATTCAAAAAAGCGGTTATTCATCCTCTTCTTAAAAGACCTAACCTCGATCCTGACCTCATGGTAAACTACCGACCGGTGTCTCACCTTCCCTTTATTTCAAAAATCCCCGAAAAAATTGTTGCGGAGCAGTTAAATGAACACTTAGCGTCTAACAATCTATGTGAAACCTTTCAATCCGGTTTCAGGGCAAATCACTCAACGGAGACAGCCCTCGCAAAAATGACTAATGATCTATTGCTAACGATGGATTCTGATGCGTCATCTATGTTGCTGCTCCTCGATCTTAGCGCTGCTTTCGATACTGTCGATCATAATATTTTATTAGAACGTATCAAAACACGAATTGGTATGTCAGACTTAGCCCTGTCTTGGTTTAACTCTTATCTTACTGATAGGATGCAGTGTGTCTCCCATAACAATGTGACCTCGGACTACGTTAAGGTAACGTGTGGAGTTCCCCAGGGTTCGGTCCTTGGCCCTGCACTCTTCAGCATCTACATGCTGCCGCTAGGTGACATCATACGCAAATACGGTGTTAGCTTTCACTGTTATGCTGATGACACCCAACTCTACATGCCCCTAAAGCTGACCAACACGCCGGATTGTAGTCAGCTGGAGGCGTGTCTTAATGAAATTAAACAATGGATGTCCGCTAACTTTTTGCAACTTAACGCCAAAAAAACGGAAATGCTGATTATCGGTCCTGCTAGACACCGAACTCTATTTAATAATACAACTCTAACATTTGACAACCAAACAATTAAACAAGGCGACACGGTAAAGAATCTGGGTATTATCTTCGACCCAACTCTCTCCTTTGAGGCACACATTAAAAGCGTTACTAAAACGGCCTTCTTTCATCTCCGTAATATCGCTAAAATTCGCTCCATTCTGTCCACTAAAGACGCTGAGATCATTATCCATGCGTTTGTTACGTCTCGCCTCGACTACTGTAACGTATTATTTTCGGGTCTCCCCATGTCTAGCATTAAAAGATTACAGTTGGTACAAAATGCGGCTGCTAGACTTTTGACAAGAACAAGAAAGTTTGATCACATTACGCCTGTACTGTATATACCTTTATATACATATATACATACATATATACCTATACTGTGTATACCTTTATATACATATATACATACATATATACCTGTACTGGCTCACCTGCACTGGCTTCCTGTGCACTTAAGATGTGACTTTAAGGTTTTACTACTCACGTATAAAATACTACACGGTCTAGCTCCATCCTATCTTGCCGATTGTATTGTACCATATGTCCCGGCAAGAAATCTGCGTTCAAAGGACTCCGGCTTATTAGTGATTCCCAAAGCCCAAAAAAAGTCTGCGGGCTATAGAGCGTTTTCCGTTCGGGCTCCAGTACTCTGGAATGCCCTCCCGGTAACAGTTCGAGATGCCACCTCAGTAGAAGCATTTAAGTCTCACCTTAAAACTCATTTGTATACTGTAGCCTTTAAATAGACTCCCTTTTTAGACCAGTTGATCTGCTGTTTCTTTTCTTTTTCTTCTATGTCCCACCCTCCCCTGTGGAGGGGGTCCGGTCCGATCCAGTGGCCATGTACTGCTTGCCTGTGTATCGGCTGGGGACATCTCTGCGCTGCTGATCCGCCTCCGCTTGGGATGGTTTCCTGCTGGCTCCGCTGTGAACGGGACTCTTGCTGCTGAGTTGGACCCGCTTTGGACTGGACTCTCGCGACTGTGTTGGATCCATTGTGGATTGAACTTTCACAGTATCATGTTAGACCCGCTCGACATCCATTGCTTTCCTCCTCTCTAAGGTTCTCATAATCATTATTGTCACAGACGTCCCACTGGGTCATTATTGTCACCGATGTCCCGCTGGGTGTGAGTTTTCCTTGCCCTTATGTGGGCCTACCGAGGATGTCGTGGTGGTTTGTGCAGCCCTTTGAGACACTAGTGATTTAGGGCTATATAAGTAAACATTGATTGATTGATTGATTGCTCATTGGGTACAATTGCTCACAAGCCTTACTTCCCAGGGAAGTCGCATCTGGCAAAGAAAACCAGCCCTACGCCCAGCGTACAGACCTTGGATGGAGTATTATTGGTAACCAGAATCCCTACGTAGACTACAACGATGCCATCAGAGTCAGCCATCGCATTGTAGTGAGACAAGTGACACCAAGTCTGAAGCCTTATGTCAACCTCACGGGACCAAAGTTTCTCTGGCAAACACAACTACCCAAAAGAGAGTGCACGGTGGGAGAAATCAAGGAAGATGATCCTGAACTCCGCAAAGCTGTCGTGTGTAACACCAATGCAGAAGAAGATAGATCATTGCTGAATCGCCTGGAGAAATTCTCTGATTGGTCAAGAGTGGTAAGAGCAATTGTCAGATTGAAACGATGTGGAAAAGAACACAAAGGTGTGAAACAAAGAACTAATGAAAGTACAAGTCTGGGAGAAAGAAAAGAAGCAGAACTTGCTATCATCAAGCTAGGTCAAGCAGAAGTATTCTCAGATGAGATAAAGAGCTTGGAACTTAAGAAAGCAGTTTTCAAGACTAAAGACAGTAAACTGTGCAAGTTAAATCCATTCTTGGATGAAGAAGGCATCTTAAGAGTGGGAGGCCGCTTGAGTCAAGCTGCATTGCATCCACACGTAAAGCATCCGGCATTACTCCCAAAGAGCAGCCATATCATAGCCTTGCTTATTAAGCACTTCCAAGAGAAGGTGCATCGTCAAGGACGATGAACGAACTGCGAGCCAATGGATGGTGGGTCCTAGGATGCAGCAGTGCCGTCTCGTCACACATTTTCAAATGTGTCAAGTGTCGAAAGTACAGAAGGAGTACTGAAGAACAGATAATGGGTGACTTACCTGAAGATAGAACAGAGACTACTCCACCTTTCACTTACACCGGCATAGACTGCTTTGGTCCGATCTATGTTAAAGATGGAAGGAAGGACATGAAAAGATCTGGTCTCATACTTACGTGTCTATGCTCAAGAGCCATACACATTGAAGTCGTTGATGATATGACAACTGATGCGTTTATCAACGCTTTAAGAACATTCATTGCCATAAGACGAAATGTTCTTCAGCTAAGATGCGACCAAGGCAACAATTTTGTTGGTGCAAGGAAAGAGTTTGCTGAACTCAGGACAGGAATGAATCCAGAAAGAGTGAAGGCTCTCGGATGCGAGTTTCTTATGAACCCGCCAGCGGCGAGTCACATGGGCGGCATATGGGAGAGGCAAATTAGAACAATAAGAAGTGTTCTTACGGCTGTTCTTGACCAGTCGGCGCAAAGGCTCGACAGTACCTCACTACGAACAGTTCTGTATGAGGTTATGGCCATCATTAACAGTAGACCACTTACTGCTGAACACTTAAAGGGGAACATTATCAGCAGACCTATGTAAGCGTCAATATATACGGTGCAAAAAAAAAACATTCATTTTTTTAACCGATTTCCGAACTCTAAATGGGTGAATTTTGGCGAATTAAACGCCTTTCTGTTTATCGCACTGGAGGCGATGACGTCAGAATGTGACGTCGCCGAGGTAACACACCCACCATTTTCATTTTCAACACATTACAAACACCGGGTCTCAGCTCTGTTATTTTCCGTTTTTTTGACTATTTTTTGGAACCTCGTGGGTGTGTTGTCGGAGGGTGTAACAACACTAACAGGGAGGGATTCAAGTTGCACCACTGGCCCCAAGATGCCAAAGTGTCTGCCGCCAGACCCCCATTGAATGTGCCAGAGTGTCTCCACATTTTACCGGCGATGCTAAGGCAGACATGGCACAGAGATGTATGGATAACCTGCAGATGCATTTGCAATGATAAAGTCAACGAAATCACAAAGGTGAGTTTTGTTGATGTTGACTGCCAGCTAATCGATGTTAACATGCTACGCTAATCGATGCTAACATGCTATTTACCGGCGGTGCTAAAGCAGACATGGCACAGAGATGTATGGATAACCTGTAGATGCATTTGCAACTATATTACGTTTCCTTCCACCCACATTTAATGCGAAAAAAACACTTACCAATCGACGGATTTAAGTTGCTCCAGTGTCAAATGATGCGAAAGTCCTGATCGTTTGGTCCGCACATTTTACCGGCGATGCTAACGCAGCTATTCGGCCATGCTATGGCTATGAATAGCGTCAATAGCTATTCGCTCAATAGCTTCAGTTTCTTCTTCAATACTTTCATACTCCAACCATCTGTTTCAATACATGCGTAATCTGTTGAATCGCTTAAATCGCTGAAATCCGAGTTTAAATCCGAGATAATGTCGCTATATCTTGCTGTGGTATTCCCATTGTTTGTTTACATTGGCAGCACTGTATGACGTCACAGGGAAATGGCCAGTGTCTTTGCAGAGAGCGAAAATAAGGCACTTTAAAGCTTTATTTTGTGATATTCCGAGACCGGTAAAATTTTGAAAAAAATTTCAAAAAATACAACAAGCCACTGGGAACTGATTTTTATTGTTTTTAACCCTTTTGAAATTGTGATGATGTTCCCCTTTAAATGACCCATCCGGACCAGAACCTTTAACCCCAAACCATATACTCACGATGAAGTCAACAATTATACTGCCCCCACCTGGAGAATTCGTAAGAGAAGATCTGTACCTTAAGAAGAGGTGGCGTCGAGTTCAGTATTTGGCCAATACGTTTTGGACCCGTTGGAAAAGGGAATGTCTTCTGAATCTACAATCAAGGCAAAAGTGGCACAAGAACAGAAGGAATTTGAAGGTCCACGACATCGTCCTTCTGAAAGACGACCTGGCACCACGCAACAAATGGAAGCTGGCCAGAATCACCGATGTCTACCCAGGGTCAGATGGTAGGGTGAGGAAACTAAAACTGATGATAAAAAGGGAAAGCCTACAACTAAAACCGGGTTTCCTGACAGACCTGTACAGAAGGTGGTTATTCTGCTTGAAGCAGAGTGAGTTTAAGTTTCATGTTTTTGCTTGAGTGCAATTTCATTGTAAATGTATAAGAACAGAAGAAGTTTATTTTGTAGTTCAAAATGTTTAAAAGAAATCCCACATTAAGGTTTGTGTGATTTGGTGGGAGTGTAACTGTTGCGACTAATTATTATAATTTGTTTTATTTCTCTGAAAACAGAATAAGTTAATTTCATAAAAGGGAATTTAAACCAAAATGTATAAAAGTTCATAAGAAGGCTTTATTTATGTTACTATGGTTAAAAATGTCATTTCATGCCTTTTTCCTAAGTTTGTGGGCATACTTTTATTTTGAAGTGTCTCGTTTGGTTCTGTCAACGGATATAAGGAAGCTACTTCGGGTATGAGTGAACATTTGTTTGATGCAATGAGAAGGGAGAAAAAGAGCGACTGAACATAACAAGGACTTTCAGCGTTTGGGCTATAAGAGCCAGAAGATCACAATTTCCTCCTAAAAGAAGCATGCAGGCCAACGAGTTTTCACTGTGAATTGAAGAAAAGGAAGCCTTCAATAAAGCGGTTCAAGAAAGCCATTGTGTCAGTGCTATTTGGAGGGAGTTACACCTTTAAAGCTGAATATGTTTTTTACCAGAGCTCAGCTTCACAATGCTGGAATATTGACTACTGATATTAATATTCTTCTATTGTTTACAATATTACACTTTGCTCTTTTTCTTTACTCAAATGAACAGGATGAAAGTGTCTAATTGTCACCACTGAGTGTAACTATATATAATTATGTTTATAATAATCTTCCATTCTTCACCTTCATTACCACTAGATTTAACTCATCTTATTTTATCCAGAGAGAACTTGACCATAAAAAAAGTTGGCTGCACATCAATAAACCGTCACTAAACATTAATGAAACTAAATATATCATATTTGGTGATTGTAAAAATTTAAACACAAATTATGATGGATAATATTGAAATGAAAGGAATAAAGGTAATCATATTTTTAGGAGTTAATATAGATGATGAAGTAAGCTGGACACTAAATAAATCAGATAAAGAAAACATTAAAAAATGGAGTACAATACAAAATTTAATAAAATACATATTTATAAATGAATAAATGGGTTGTACTTGTATAGCGCTTTTCTACCTTCAAGGTACTCAAAGCGCTTTGACACTACTTCCACATTTACCCATTCACACACACATTCACACACTGATGGAGGGAGCTGCCATGCAAGGCGCCAACCAGCAACCATCAGGAGCAAGGGTGAAGTGTCTTGCTCAGGACACAACGGACGTGACGAGGTTGGTACTAGGTGGGATTTGAACCAGTGACCCCGGGGTTGAGCACGGCCACTCTACCACTGCGCCACGCCGTCTATGAATCCTAACTACAATTATTGTAGCCAACTTCAGTTGAAACATACATTGTTTATTGCATAAAAGTCTGGGGACATACATATAAAACAACCACAAAACAATCATCATATTACAAAAGAGAGTAATAAAGATAAGTCATAGAATGAATTATAGAGACCCAACAAATTATTCAAAAAATCACACATTATAAAAGTAAAAGATCTTGTATAAAAGACAACTGTTCAAATGATGTATAAAGTAAATAATTATATGCTTCCAGAAGTGGTCCAGAAGATGTTTCAGATGTGAACCAGTAAATATGAACTAAGAGGGATTTATGTGTACTCAAAAGCAAAGGTATGAACACATTTAAAACAAATATGTACATCATATAAAGGAGTTCATCTATGGAATCATCTAGAATTACAAAATAAAATATGCAACACTTCATTATTCAAAAAATCATATATACAACACTATTATGAATAAGTTTAAAAGTGAATTATGAATATATAAACATTAAATTTTTATTGTATGGAACGTCTTTTATGTAGTTTATTCTCACCTTTTTGGTGAAATTGTTCTGTTCATTTTAAAGTACACAAATGTGTATATTAACTCGTGTACAAACCGCGTTTCCATATGAGTTGGGAAATTGTGTGAGATGTAAATATAAATGGAAGACAATAATTTGCTAATCCTTTTCAACCCATATTCAATTGAATGCACTACAAAGACAACATATTTGATGTTCAAACTCCATCCATCCATTTCCTACCGCTTATTCCCTTTGGAGTCGCGGGGGGCGCTGCCGCCTATCTCAGCTACAATCGGGCGGAAGGCGGAGTACACACTGGACAAGTCGCCACCTCATCGCAGGGCCAACACAGATAGACAGACAACATTCCCACTCACATCCACACACTAGGGACCATTTAGTGTTGCCAATCAACCTATCCCCAGGTGCATGTCTTTGGAGGTGGGAGGGGCCTATCCCCAGGTGCATGTCTTTGGAGGTGGGAGGAAGCTGGATTACCCGGAGAGAAACTCCTAAACTTTATTTTTTTTTGCAAATGTTAATTAACTTAGAATTTCACGGCTGCAACATGTGCCAAAGTAGTTGGGAAAGGGCATGTTCACCACTGTGTTACATCATCTTTTATTTTAACAACACTCAATAAACGGTTGGAAACTGAGGAAACTAATTGTTGAAGCTTTGACAGTGGAATTCTTTCCCATTCTTGTTTTATGTAGAGCTTCAGTCATTCAACAGTCTGGGGTATCCGCTGTCGTATTTTACGCTTCATAATGCGCCACACATTTTCCATGGGAGACAAGTCTGGACTGCAGGCGGGCCAGGAAAGTACCCGCACTCTTATTTGTATGAAGCCACGCTGTTGTAACACTTGTCTTGCTGAAATAAGCAGGGGCGTCCATGATAACGTTGCTTGGATGACATTAATGGTGCCTTCACAGATGTGTAAGTTACCCATGCCTCGGGCACTAATACACCCCCATACCATCACACATGTGTAAGTTACCCATGCCTTGGGCACTAATACACCCCCATACCATCACACATGTGTAAGTTACCCATGCCTTGGGCACTAATACACCCCCATACCATCACAGATGCTGGCTTTTGAACTTTGCGCCTATAACAATCCGAATGGTTATTTTCCTCTTTGTTCTGGAGGACACTGCGTCCTCTGTTTCCAAATATAATTTGAAATGTGGACTCGTCAGAACACAGAACACCTTTCCACTTTGTATTAGTCCATCTTAGGTGAGCTCGGGCCCAGCCAAACCGGCGGCGTTTTAGGATATTGTTGATAAATGGGTTTGGCTTTGCATAGTAGAGTTTTAACTTGCACTTACAGATGTAGCAACCAACTCTAGTTACTGACAGTGGTTTTCTGAAGGGTTCCTGAGCCCATGTGGTGATATCCTTTACACACTGATGTCGGTTTTTGATGAAGTACCGCCTGAGGGATCAAAAGTCTGTAATATCATCGCTTACGTGCAGTGATTTCTACTGATTCTCTGAACTTTTTGATGATTTTACGGACCGTAGATGGTAAAATCCCTAAATTCCTTGCAATAGCTTGTTGAGAAAAGTTGTTCTAAAACTGTTCGGCAATTTGCTTACATATTGGTGACCCTCACCCCATCCTTGTTTGTGAATTACTTAGCACTTCATGGAAGCTGCTTTTATACTCAATCATGCCACCCACCTGTTCCCAATTAGCCTGCACACCTGTGGGATGTTCCATATAAGTGTTTGATGAGCATTCCTCAACTTTATCAGTAGTTATTGCCACCTTTCTCAACTTCTTTTTTCATGTGATGCTGGCAAGAAATTCTAAAGTTAATGATTATTTGCAAAAAAAAAAAGTTTATCAGTTTGAACATCAAATATGTTGTCTTTGTAGCATATTCAACTGAATATGGCTTGAAAATGATTTGCAAATCATTGTATTCCGTTTATATTTACATCCAACACAATTTCCCAACTCATATTGAACCGGGGTTTGTACTTGACTGAAATAAACACACTAATCTGAAGTGTTTAATCTATAAATGTTAGAATCATATTAACAAGATTGTGTTACACAAACAACAATGATGTCACACATGTTATATGTGCTGATGTTGTTAGAAAGTCAAAATGAAAGTCTGGACAGTTTATTTCAAATCCTGCAGTTTCATTTGCTGCTGCTGTTCTCACCAGCACACTTGTGTTTCTTACACTGGTACTTAGAAGACAATCTTTCACCACACACACTCCAACTCAACACTTTCTCTCCTGGGTGTCTTCTCATGTGTACTGTACAAGCTTGTCGTTCATGAAAGCTTCTGTTGCAAATTGAACAGGAGTATGGTTTTTCACCAGAGTGCGTTCTCTCGTGTACTTTTAATCGCTGTCTTTCCATATAACTTTTGCCACATACTGAACATATAAAAGGTTTTTCACCAGTGTGTGTTCTCATGTGTACTTTTAATCTTTGATTTACAAGAAAACTTTTACCACATTCTGAGCAGGAAAAAGGTTTTTCTCCTGTGTGTATTCTCATGTGTATTTTTAACCTTTGATTTGTTTGAAAACTTTTGCCACATTCTAAGCAGGAAAAAGGTTTTTCTCCAGTGTGTATTCTCATGTGTGTTTTCAAAGTTTGCCTTCGAGTAAAATCTGTACCACAGATTGAACATGAAAAAGGTTTCTCTCCAGTGTGTGTTCTCATGTGTCTTTTCAAATAGCTAAGATATTTATAAGTTTTGTGACAGGTAGAACATGTGAAGTGAGTGTTGTCCGTGTGACATGTTTTATCATCTTTAGAGTCTTCATCATCAGTGTCAGGAGAGTGTGACGTTGTGTCCTCACTATCTGATAGTGGAGCTAAGAGCTTGTCTGCTTGTGATCCTCCACAGTGGTCTCCATCAGCTTCTGCTAAACTGCTGCTTGGAGGCTCCGCCTCTCTCTTCTCCACACACTCACCTTTGACCTCATCATCTTCACTCGTCACACTGATCAGGTGTCTCTTGTCTTCCTTTATGAAGTGGGGGGACAGCCGCTGTTTTTCCTCCACTTTAAAGTAGTGGGGCTGTGGCTCCTCTTCTTTCACGTGGAGGTACTGTGACTTCTTCTGCTTCATACTGGAGGACCCCTCCTGCTGCTCAGGTGGACGATATTTTTCAGAGACATCTGCAGGACACAAGAAGACAAACACATGCTGGGATGGAAATAGATAAGATTTCACCAATTCAGATTTCATTTTCGAGTCTGCTTTACGATTGGGTTATTTGTGGACTCACTTTTGCTTTCACATTCAGTAAAAAGGAGAAGAAACAGGTTGATTAGCATCAACTTTGACTAGTTGAGAAGTAACATGAGCCTACAAAGCCAACAGTGAGGTCTTAAAAGGCACAGATTTTAGGGGTCCTCCATGGGGGGCCAGAGGGCCCTAAGGACAATATTCTGCTATGAAGATATCTATAAAATAAAAATATTTTTGGCAAGAAATTAACAAAATACTACACGTTATTTTGTGGCAATTACAAAAGAATGTCCAGTATAATTCTCAGGGCATTCAATCAATCACAACAGGACTGTTAAAATGAACATATTATACATACATATACATTATATAAAAAAATAAAAAAGGTATATATATGTGTGTGTATATATATATATATATATATATATCCCGCGACCCCGAAAGGGAATAAGCGGTAGAAAATGGATGGATGGATATATATATATATATATATATATATATATATATATATATATATATATATATATATATATATAGAGGCGGAAGTGATCGACACATCAAAGCAGAGATCCAATGTAAGTGTAAAGTGTTTTTATTGTGTGAACATGTCTACATTACAAATGATGTGAGTGTTGCTGAATCAGCGACTAACTGCTGCTGTTGAAGAAATATTTGTGATGTTAGAAAAAAAAAACGATAGCAGAGTACGAGGAGGAACTTTGTCCAACAAAAAAGGAGAAGGAGCGACAACATCAACTACTGGACGCTGTTTTCAAGAAACATCAAGTTGTGTTACACATCCATCCGTCCATCTTCTTCTGCATATCTGAGGTCGGGTTGCGGGGGCAGCAGCCTAAGAAGGGAAGCCCAGCCTTTCCTTTCCCCAGCCGCTTCCCGGGGGATCCCGAGGCGTTCCCAGGCCAGCCAGTTTCTAACATAATAGTGAGAGTCCAGTCCATAGTGGGGCCAGCCGGAGACCATCCCGATCGGAGACAGGTCAGTAACGCAGAGATGTCCCTAACCGATGCACAGGCAAGCAGTCCACCCCGGGTCCCGACTCTGGGCAGATATATCATATATATACATATATATATATATGATATATATATATATATACACACAATAAAAACGAAATAAGATATGGCTCAGAATTGGTTTCTTAACCAAACTTTTTGTTGTGTACCAGAGAAGGGAAGGAGGGGACAACCAGGGCAGGACTGCGGTTTACAAGGTTTATTTAAAACCTTTGATGAATACGTGGCGTGTGTATGCTATATATATATATATATATATATATATATATATATATATATATATATATATATATATATATATATATATATATATATATATATAAAGGTATATACAGTCTAGGCGTAACATGATCAAACTTTCTTGTTCTTGTCAAAAGTCTAGCAGCCACATTTTGTACCAACTGTAATCTTTTAATGCTTGACATGGGGAGACCCGAAAATAATACGTTGCAGTAATCGAAGTGAGACGTAACAAACGCATGGATAATGATCTCAGCGTCTTTAGTGGACAGAATGGAGCGAATTTTAGCGATATTACGGAGATGAAAGAAGGCCGTTTTAGTAACGCTTTTAATGTGTGCCTCAAAGGAGAGAGTTGGGTCGAAGATAATACCCAGATTCTTTACCGTGTCGCCTTGTTTAATTGTTTGGTTGTCAAATGTTAGAGTTGTATTATTAAATAGAGTTCGGTGTCTAGCAGGACCGATAATCAGCATTTCCGTTTTTTTGGCGTTGAGTTGCAAAAAGTTAGCGGACATCCATTGTTTAATTTCATTAAGACACGCCTCCAGCTGACTACAATCCGGCGTGTTGGTCAGCTTTAGGGGCATGTAGAGTTGGGTGTCATCAGCATAACAGTGAAAGCTAACACCGTATTTGCGTATGATGTCACCTAGCGGCAGCATGTAGATGCTGAAGAGTGCAGGGCCAAGGACCGAACCCTGGGGAACTCCACACGTTACCTTAACGTAGTCCGAGGTCACATTGTTATGGGAGACACACTGCATCCTATCAGTAAGATAAGAATTAAACCAAGACAGGGCTAAGTCTGACATACCAATTCGTGTTTTGATACGTTCTAATAAAATATTATGATCGACAGTATCGAAAGCAGCGCTAAGATCGAGGAGCAGCAACATAGATGACGCATCAGAATCCACCGTGAAGTGGGTCAAAATTTAGTTTTTAATGCAATATGGTCTTAAATCTGCTGCTATAAAAACACCAACAGCATTTGTTATCGCTTTAGCCCTGCCTGAGTTGCCGAGTAGAAGCTGCTTGAATGCAGTGGGAGCTGTGTTTGTTTGTCTTTCTCCTCGTTGAAGCCATGTCATCCATTGTTGTATCGCACTGCGAAGCCGTAGTGTTCCCAAACGGGAGATCTTAACGAGGCAGGAAGGTCTTCCAGCTCTGACTTTTACATGTTGTAGTAGCCCGGTCGTTGTTAGCATGCTGTGTGTTGTGCCTCAGTGTGCATTGTTGACACAACGTGTGGTGCTCTACTTAATATGTCCGTGTGGAAACTTGTTCGCTACACCTCCGAACCGAACCGTAACCCCCGTATCGAAACGGTTCAATACAAATACACGTACCGTTACACCCTTAATACACACACATCTGAAGATTATAAAAAAATAAATGGTGGAAGAGGGGTTAGTGCGTCTGCCTCACAATACGAAGGTCCTGCAGTCCAGGGTTCAAATCCAGGCTCGGGATCTTTCTGTGTGGAGTTTGCATGTTCTCCCCGTGAATGCGTGGGTTCCCTCCGGGTACTCCGGCTTCCTCCCACTTCCAAAGACATGCACCTGGGGATAGGTTGATTGGCAACACTAAAAATTGTCCCTAGTGTGTGAATGTGAGTGTGAATGTTGTCTGTCTATCTGTGTTGGCCCTGCGATGAGGTGGCGACTTGTCCAGGGTGTACCCCGCCTTCCGCCCGACTGTAGCTGAGATAGGCGCCAGCGCCCCCCGCCACCCCAAAAGGGAATAAGCGGTAGGAAATGGATGGATGGATGAAATATATTTGGTGAACTAAACAAAATGATTCGGCGAACCAATGTTTGGTATGAGTGATATGACCTTAAATCTATCTTAATAACAATATATGTCACGATATATAATTTGGTATATGATTGATGATAGAACAATTTCAAAACTGTTTACAAAGGCTCTTAATTTGGCAGCTGACATATGCAGTAACATATTGTGTCTTTTCTAATTGTATTATTTTGTCAAAACAATTATTATTAATGTACTTGTGTATTTACTGTTAATATCTGGTTACTTTATTTCAGAAAATAATACTGGAATTGATGTAATATTTAGTGCATATTTCAGCAACTAATTAGGAGCCTGTGTAGCCTGTTTTAAAACGGTTCTATCAGTAATTCTTTATGAATTAATGTATCGCAAAATCAATTTTGAACCATATCGTCTATCCATAGTAAAAAGTCCTGTCGTCCTGGTTTGTTTTTTTCTTTTCCTGTGAATAATGTTGTAAAGAGCAGCATGTTTGTGCGTCACTGAGATTTCAAGACAGTTCATACAATAACTTGTTTTTCCTAAGTGCATGTAAAAGTAGTGAATGCATTGTGTGACTGAGCAGAGATGCTGTGTTTGTCTTGCAGACGTCTGTGAAGAACATCTTCACCCTGAGCAACAGAAGTGGAGCTTCAGGATGCGGACGGAGGAGCCACAGCCCTCCCACATTAAGAAGGAAGAGGAATACCCACTGATCCCCCATTTTAAAGACAAAGAGAAGGACACGCTGACACCGCGATTTAAAGAGGAAGAGGAGGATCCACTGACCCCTCACATTAAAGAGAAAGAGGAAGAGCACAGCATCAGTCAGCAGGGAGAGCATCTTGGAGGACTGGAGGAGGTTGATGTCACCAAGATGCCAGTGACTGGTGTCCCTGTGAAGAGTGAAGGTGATGAGGTGAAAGGTGAAAGTGAGGAGAGGGGAGGGGGGGAGCCTCCAAGCAGCAGCTCAACACAACACATGACAACAGAAGCTGATGGAGACCACTGTGGAGGATCACAAGCAGACAAGCTCTTAGCTCCACTATCAGATAGTGAGGACACAACGTCACACTCTCCTGACACTGATGATGAAGACTCTAAAGATGATAAGACATGTCACACTGACAACACTCACTTCACATCTTCTCACTCTCACAAAACTTTTAAATATCCTCGTAAATTGAAAAGACACATGAGAACACACACTGGAGAAAAACCTTTCTCTTGTTCACTCTGTAGTAAAGATTTTACTAAAAGACAAAATTTGAAAAGACGCATGAGAACACACACTGGAGAAAAACCTTTTTCATGTTCAATCTGCAGTAAAGATTTTACGCATTGGCACAATTTGAAAACACACATGAGAATACATACTGGTGAAAAACCTTTTCCGGGTTCAATCTGCGGTAAAGATTTTACTCTAAAGACCCTTTTAAAAACACACATGAGAACACACTCTGGTGAAAAACCCTACTCCTGTTCAAGATGCAACAAAAGCTTTCGTCACTGACAATCTTTCACAGTACACATGAGAAGACACCCAGGAGAGAAAGTGTTGAGTTGCAGTGTGTGTGGTGAAAGATTGTCTTCTAAGTAGCAGTGTAAGAAACACAAGTGTGCTGGTGAGAACAGCAGCAGCAAATGAAACTGCAGGATTTGAAATAAACTGTCCAGACTTTCATTTTGACTTTCTAACAACATCAGCACATATAACATGTGTGACATCATTGTTGTGTGTGTAACACAATCTTGTTTACATGATTCTAATGTTTATAGATTAGACACTTCAGACTAGTGTGTTTATTACAGTCAAGTACATGAGTTAATATACACATTTGTGTATTTTAAAATAAACAACAATTTGACTGAAAAGGTGGGAATAAACAGTACATAAAATATGTTGCACATAATAAATATTTTAAGTGTAGATATTCACAATTCACTTTAATACTTATTCATAATAGTGTTTTATATGTTTTTGGAAATAATCACGTGTTACATATTTTGTTTTCTAATTGTAGATGATTCCATAGATGAACTATTTTATATGATGTACATATTTGTTTTACATGTGTTCATACCTTTGCTTTTGAGTACACATAAATCCCTCTTAGTTCATATTTACTGGTTCACATCTGAAACATCTTCTGGACCACTTCTGGAAGCATATTATTATTTACTTTATACATCATTTGAACAGTTGTCTTTTATACAATTTTAAGATGTGTGACTTTATGAATCATTTGTTGGGTATCTGTAATCCATTTTATGAATAGTCTTTACTACTCTCTTGTGTAATATGAATATTGTTGTGTGATTGTTTTATATGTATGTCCCCAGACCGTTATGCAATAAACAATGTATGCTTCCACTAAAGTTGGGTACAATAAATGTAGTTAATATTTGCGGGTATGTATTTTGCTCTATTTGTTATCGCAGTCAATTTTGTAAATGTTTTCTTTGTATGTCTTACATGTAGTTTCCAGCTTACTTCATCATGTAGACTAACTCAGCCTGGAGGATGTGTGTAATGTTGAGATGTTTTGGAGATGACTTGGTTTGTTTGGATGTTGTCAACCTGTCAATTGTTCTATTTAAACTATTAATGTTGTCAGATCTCGTGAAAGAAACAAGCAACCAGCTCTATTACTTCTTCTTCTTACTGGCAGTTTGCAGCCACGACTTGAAAGGTTCATACTGTCACCTACCGGACTGTAGAGTATAGTGTGGGCCATAGAACAGAAGAAGGAAATCCTATTAAGAACCTGTGGAGGGCAGCAATACACCTAAGATGTTCTACTAGTCTGCTGGAAATAGAAAGAAGAACAAGAAGAAGAAAGAGGGGAAAGCAAAATGGCGTTTGATGGAGAAAGTCTAAACGTGGGCATTATAGTTCTGTATTTGTAATCAGTGCATACATGTTGTCAAAATAGGTAGAAACCCCCCCTTAGAGGATCTATTTCCCCGCGTATTTCCCCCCGTTAGGGGTTAGAAGCAAGGCTGGACCGTAGGGCCCCGGGTATACCTGGTGTATAATGAAGGCCAGGAATGTAATGGCTTATGTAAACCATATCTGTGATAGTACTCACGAAATGTGATGGTGTATAAATAATCAGATGTGTAAATCAACATGTGAAAAGGATGGGTGACCTTTGACCAACATTCAGGTATGGCAGAGTGGAAGGCTACTCTAGACAACCATCTGCGTTAGTTAAAACCTTCCCAGTACGAGTGTAATGGTTTCATCAACAGGACACTGATGAGGAACTTGTTATTTGGAGCCTTGGACATCATGCGCTTGCGAAAGTGGACACAGCGCGTGCTGATGTGGGGGAATAACGGGATGTGGGGTAAGAATCCAAAAAACTCCGTATGCAGCCGGTTTTAGGATAGCAAGAAGTATACTGGGCCAATTGAGAGTTGGTACAAAGGTCACATGTGTAACAACCAATGTATTGTTGAGAATAACGTCATGTGTTGTATCTCCATAGCAATGCTATAGCAACGGGGTAACCACCCCGAAACCGAGGGTATATAGCAATGTTGAATTCGCTATTATACGGGATTTCGTACTTCTACGTTGCATCGAATGGACAACAGGAAAGACCTCTGAACTGTTTGGACTGAAAAGAACATTCCCAGCTCTCCAAACAGCACTCAATTGGACAAAGAAGAGACTTTTCTCCATTTCCGATCTCCCCCTGCGACCAAGGCAAAAGGGGAACATGACTTTCCTTCTGTCCAGCCGAGGAGTCAGGGCGTTGGCCGCTCGGCCTTTGGCTCTCGGCCACCACCACTTCTCCTTTTTGGCCTCCCCACTTCTGCCTCGCAGCCGAAAGCTGGATGTGATCGCCGGGCCGGGCGACCCATCTGGCTTCCTCCAAATTGCATTTTTGGACACTTTTAGCTTTTTTTCCTTTTTGGAAAGCTCGCCTCGATTCCTTCACTTTTAGGGGCACTTTTCGGGTTTTAACACGTTTGATTAATGGACACTTCAGTATTCCAATTTGTACTTTTTCCCATTTTGGGGTTTTTGTAGTTTTCGGTTTACCGTGTTTTAATTCATGATTTTTCCCTTTTTTGGGATAGTCTCCTTTTAGGCTGCATTTGATACAGCCTCCCAATTTAAGTACTTTTCGTAGTTTTCGGTATACCGACTTGATTTTGATTTTTCCAATTTATGGGAATCGATGCGAGCTCTCCTCTTTTTGGGAACATTTCCGACATCCCCTGAAGAACCTGGCACAGTAAGACCCATCTCAACTTTTATTATGACAGATTTACTGCAATGATTTTAACCATGATTCTTTGATTATTGATGATTATTGGGAATGATGTATTGACGCTGTGCAAGGCTTACGCTATCGAACCTGTATTAAAAAGCATCATATAAAAACAGAAGAATGTCATGTCCCTGTTTACCACCTCGTCCTAGACGTAATGTTTTAGGGCTTTCATGTGTCCACCACCTAGCTCTGAAGGGTCACTCTAACGCAGTCCACTTACAATATGTCCTGTAAGGGCTTTTACATATCCGAGCCCCCAAATTTAACCTAGTCAGTGACAAGAGCCAAGATTCATTAGAGGTGAGCTACCCATAAATGGCGGGATCCGTGATTTAGACCTGGCCTTAGGAGATAGGTTTCTCTGCTGGGCAGACCACGGAAGGAAGTAGGACAGACGCCGGACCACCGGGACCATCCCAAGGTAGTAGAACTAGACTCATCGCCTCGCCATCCAGCTGAGTAGGACCCACGTCGGTGGAGCGGCCGGTAAGACCGGTTGACCCGAGGGGACATTACCCGTAGGACGGAGTGCTGGATTTTGACTAGCAATAGGTATTGTGCGTCAATCACCGGAATCTAACAATGTGCACATATATGTCCTTTTATATAGACTACCTTTTATTCTGTTTCCAGAGTATCCTGGTTCCTTGATTTGTGTAAATAAAAATAGTCTTCAGTCGCGCTGATGGATCAGTTTGAATTATTGGGTGGATAGCGGTGTTCTGTCTTGTTTGTTGAATTTATAGATAATATACGTAAAAGCAGAGGGCTCAGCATTTTTCACTGACTGTCTTAAAGAGTAGACGGCCACTGTGGGAGAGTGAGGTTGAAGCAACATACTATCACACGCCCACACTCGCTGGCACTTCTTACACGTGCTTCGCTGCACTTCTCTTTGTTTTCTGTTGGGCTAAAAATGTTGCTTTCGCAGAAGGAAGAACGAGGAGAGGATATTGCGTGTAAAAGTAAACCAACACCACTTGGGAATTCATTAGTGAGGTGCACTTCCTCCTTTAGACAGCGGGAGGCAGCATTGCCTAGTTTACAGTAATGTCCATGTTAACAGGGGACAACAAGGAGTTCCTTTCAAGTCTACTTTAAGATAGTTCGGTGACGATTGCAAACATGTTCATCTGCTGGAATCTCATGCCAAACAAAGCATCATCGCTATGTATCGTTGAGTAGTATGTTAATATTTGATTGAGCTGTATTATTTGTTGGCTGTGATGTAATTTGGGACGTTTTATGGCCAAAAGTCAGTCATGCTCATTTTCATAAATCATACAGTGAAGTGAATGTTAGCATAATAAGCTAGTTTGCTGTCGAGCACTTAGATCACATCTTTTGTGGCATTTATTTATCCATTTAAGTTCGATACACAGCATGATTTATGGTTTATTGTAGCATGTTTGTGTGTGTAAGTGGCTGTGTGTGCATGTCTGTAATGTAAGCATCCTTTCTGCTTGTATGCTTTCAGTTTGACCCTTTTTACGGTCAATAAACCTGTGGACTAGAAGACGTTTTTCAGAGTGTTTGATCAAGAAAAGGTGTTTGGGCAAAGCCAAGATATTTCTACATATCGAGGGCGGCACAGTAAAACGATGTTTTGAACGCTGAAGATAAGACAGCATACACAAGAACAAATGATGGATTGCACCGAAAGCTCGATACGGACACAATCTACCACTTCACGTGCTTCAACGAGGTCACAAGCTTGCTCCACCCAGGCTGCAGCTGCCAGAGCACGCACAAAAGCAGAGGCAGCCAAAGTACGTCTGTCTTTTGCACAAAAAGAAATGGCTCTCAAAGTGGAAAAAGCACAACTAGAAGCTAAGATGGACATGCTCTTACTGGAGCAGGACGCTGCAGCTGCACTCGCCAAAGTGGAGGTCTTGGGACCCACTGTGGAAGGAAGTGATCGAAGCAGCTCCTATCTTCACATCAAGCAGTTGTTTGAACATTCAGTGGACACATTAGAGCGCACAAAGGAATACATAGCCACTCAAAGTCAAACAAAAATTGAATGACCACACCAACAGCCATCATCATGGAATGAAACACAACATTATAAACCACCAGATGCTAACTCCGTTCAACACCCACATCTCCAGACAGAGCACAGGGAACACAGAGTTGGCTTTGTTTCTACCATACAACAAAGGATGACACCTTCACAGCCAGAAGTCACATCAGTCACCAGTCCATCTTCAAACGAGACAATCACCAAGGTTACAAGTGACATGGCCAGATTCAAAGCCCTGAATACTCAAAGGTAACCCTCCCAAAGAAATGTAAGCAAGATGACATGGGCTCTACAGTGTTTCAGCAGACCAAAGATGACAACAAAGTCGGTCCATCCATTGATAACATCGCTTTCCTGCAAATCATGGAGAGGGGTTTGAAAAAGGACATAACAAACAGCCATGAAGCTCCGCTGCCATTTAAGACTCCAAGGCCCAAGCTTCCTGACAAAAAAGTTCAAACCTGGAATCGTTTTTCCTCTCTGAGACGCAACTTTGAAAGAAAACCAGTGATGGAAGAGCACTTTTTTAGCTTCATGGAAAAGATCTTTCAAAATGAACATGCTGAAATAGCTCCCCCACTCACATCTGATGAAGAACGATGGTATTTACCAGCCCTTGGTGTCTACCATCCGAAGAAACCTGGAAACATCCGTGAGGTATTTTACTCCAGCACCCAGTACAATGGTGTGTCATTTAACAACGTGCTGTTAACTGGACCCGACCTCAACAACACCCTTATAGGCGTACTCCTCAGGTTTCGCAAAGAAGCTGTAGCCATAACAGCAGACATTCAGCAGATGTACCATTGTTTCTTAGTCAGAAAAGAGGACCTCAATTATCTCAGGTTTTTATGTTTCAAAAACAACAACTCATCTGAAGATATCATAGAATACAGAATGAGGGTCCATGTCTTTGGAAACGGTCCCTCTCCCGCAGTGGCCATCTACTGTTTAAGACAGTCAATGAAAAATGCTGAGGCCGTTGTAAAGCAGTTTGTCAACCGTGACTTTTATTCCGTCAAAGCTGCAGTGAAGCTGCTCAAGAGGACGCAAAAGGTTCTGTCAGACTCAAACTTGAGGCTTCACAAAATCGCCTCAAATAAAGCAGAAGTTATGAATGCATTCCCATTTCAGGACCATGCCATCAACTTAAAGGACCTGGACTTCACTTCAGATACCCTGCCCATGCAACGTAGTCTGGGACTTAACTGGGATTTAATGTCAGACACATATACCTTTCAAGTAGCTGATGAGCAAAAGCCTTTCAACCGCAGAGGTGTCTTGTCAACTGGCAACAGCATCTATGATCCCCTAGGATCAACACAGCCCCCTCGCGGCTGTGTTGGAGCCACTATGGATTGAACTTTCACAGTATCATGTTAGACCCGCTCCACATCCATTGCTTTCGGTCCCCTAGAGTGGGTGGGTGCCCACATTTGAGGTCCTCTCCAAGGTTTCTCATCGTCATCATTGTCACTGGCGTCCCACTGGGTGTGAATTCTCCTTGCCCACTGGGTGTGAGTTTTCCTTGCCCTTATGTGGGTTCTTCCGAGGATGTCATAGTCGTAGTGGTTTGTACAGTCCTTTGAGACATTTGTGATTTCGGGCTATACAAATAAACATTGATTGATTGATTGATTGATTTCTTGCCCATGTCACCATACAAGGCAAACTGATCCTGCGTGAGCTCATGCAGAACAACGGACATTGGGATGCACCTCTTCCTCAAGAAATGGAAGAGACCTGGTCAACGTGGCGACGCTCATTGAAAGATCTCAGCGACCTCCAGATCCCAGGTGTTTACACACAAGCCTCTCCTACAGCAGTGTCAAAAAGAGAGATAGTCATCTTTTGTGATGCTTCCACAAAGGCACTTGCAGTAGTTGCATACTTAAAACTAACAGAGAAAAATGGAACCAACCACGTGGGCTTTCTCATCCGAAAGGACAAGCTCACACCCTCGTCAGAACAAACTGTCCCTAGACTTGAGCTTTGTTCTGCAGTATTAGCGGTGGATCTTGCTGAGCTCATCACCTCAGAGATGGACATGGAGATTGACATCACTTTCTACAGCGACAGCAAGGTCGTTCTTGGTTACATCATCAATTCCAGACCTCTTGTACCAGTGTCTACCGACCCAGATGACCCCCAAATCCTCTCACCAGCCACACTCCTCACACAAAAGGTCAGTCCCTCAACTGCTCCTGTAAGCGACTGGGTAAAAGATCTCCACGAGCAACCGTGGCTTCAAGTCCAGCATTTGGCTCAAACCTTTTGGGAGCGATGGAAGAAGAAATACCTATCTACACTTCAGCCACAAAGGGAGTGGCATTCACCCCACCCTAACCTACTGCCTGGAAGAGTAGTGCTCCTCAAAGATGACCAACTGAAGAGAAACCATTGGCCTTTAGGACTAATTACACAAGTCTTCCCAAGCAAAGACGGCAGAGTTCTCAAAGTGGAGATAAAAGTCTCCAGAAAGGATGGCACCAAAGTGTTCCTGCGGCCAGTAACAGAGACAATCTTGCTTATGGCACCAGAGAAGCCATAGATTGTATCCTTTGGGACAGTTTGGTAGTGGCGGCTTAATCCACCAGGCGGGGAATATTCTGTCTTGTTTGTTGAATTTATAGATAGTTAATGTAAAACCAGTGTTTAAGTTCACTTTGGAATTCATTAGTGAGGTGCACTTCCTCCTTTAGACAGCGGGAGGCAGCATTGCCTAGTTTACAGTAATGTCCATGTTAACAGGGGACAACAAGGAGTTCCTTTCAAGTCTACTTTAAGCTAGTTCGGTGACGATTGCAAACGTGTTCATCTGCTGGAATCTCATGCCAAACAAAGTACCATCGCTATGTATCGTTGAGTAGTACTTTAATACTTGATTGAGTTGCATTATTTGTTGGTTGTGATGTAATTTGGGACGTTTTATGGCCAAAAGTCAGTCATGCTCATTTTCGCAATATATACAGTGAAGTGAATGTTAGCATAGTAAGCTAGTTTGCTGTAGAGCACTTAGATTACATCTTTTGTTGCGTTTATCTATCCTTTCAAGTCCGCAAACAGGAACAATTCACAGTCGCATGCTGATGACTTGTGGTTTACATATATTAGGAACAGTTAAGGCCCTAATATACTGCCTTGGGGGACTCCACTGCTTACATGTTTCCTCCCCTCCAAGTAAGATTGCATCTAAATCAATGACGTTTTATCAAATCCGATTGCTTTAAGCTTATCCAACAGTATAGCATGGTTTACAGTGTCAAAGGCCTTCTGAATGTCCAGCATGACCATGCCGCAGTATTTGCCCGCGTCCACCTCATGTTTGATGTGCTCGCTCTGATAGAGAAGGCATGTGTCAGTGGAGTGCTTAGTTCTGAAGCCTGATTGGAATTTGTACATGAGTTTTTTACTGGCAAGGTATCTATTGACCTGTTCATAAACTATTTTTTCCATTACTTTTGAAATGGAACTGAGAATAGAAACAGGTCGGTTGTTACCAGGTTCTAATTTGCTTCCTTTTTTCAAAAACGGAGTTACTCTTGCTAAGTTAAAATCTTTTGGTACTTGACCTTGTTTAATTGAGAGGTTTATTATGTGTGTGATGATTGTGGCAATGGTGCTGGCAGAGTCCCTGAGGAATCTGGAGGGGATATTGTCAAGTCTTGGTCTTAAGAGTGGATGCAGGATAAACAGGTCAACAATGCAAGAGGAATCAAAACATCTTGTCAAAGATCTACATATCACCTTACTTATCATTCATTATGTTCCCGAAAAACGTGGACTCAGTGGCAGGAATCATGTCTTGTCAAAGGTACGAAGGCAGAAGTACTGGATATTGAGGTCCCACTCAGCTGTCTGAATAATTCTGTCACAGTGTGTAACTTGCAGACGTCAGCACAGAAAACCAGAAGGTCAGACCATGGCAGACCTCCCTAGTGAAAGATTGGAGCCAGATGAGCCCCCGTGGACTACTTTGGTCCATTTGAAATCCAAAGGAGCAGGACCATGGTAAAGGGGCATGGCATCATTTTTACTTGCTTGACGATAAGAGCCGTACACATGGAAGTGGCAAGTTCTTTGGACACAGAGTCCTGCATGCATGTGCTGCGGAGGTTCATAGCAAGAAGAGGGCAAGTCCAGTTGATGCGTTCTGATAATGGGAAACACTTTGTGAGTGCTTTGGATAACGCAAAGATTCAAATGACCGTGTTGGATAAAGACATCAGATGGATCTTGAACCCCCCTGCTGCTTCACATTTTGGAGGCGTATGGGAGAGGCAAATACGGACAATAAGGAAGGTTCTCAGTTCCATTGTGAGACAACAAACGGTTGATGAAGAAGGACAACGTACTTTGTTGTGCAAAGTTGGGGCAATTATCAACAGCCGCCCCATCTCAAGTGTCCCTACTGACCCAAATGGCGTGGAAGCCTTAACTCCCAAGCAGCTATTGCTGATAAAAGCCAAAACATCATCACCACCTGGATGATTTGACAGTAATGACCTGTGCTCCCGACGTAGATGGCGCCCAGTTCTGTATTTGGCAGACTTGTGTTAGCGATGCTAAACTAAAGAACATTGGCCAGACATACAAAGGAGGCAAAAGTGGTTCTAACCCCAAAGGAATATCCGCAAAGATGATATTGTCCTTATTGTGAATGACTCTTCCCCGGGAAATTCATGGACGATGGGCCGTGTGAGCGACATGATTAACAACAACCAAGGACGTGTTCGACCAGCATCGGTGTGTTCCTGAGACCTGTTTGTTGGTTGAAGGTGACGTGTAAACCCTTTATTATGTCACTTGGGACAGTGGAAAGGAATGATCGCCTCTATGTGCAGGTGACCTCTGACTCCACCCCCTTTTCCTTTTGTTCTATCTTCCACACCAGCATACATGCAAAAGAGTTCCAGTTTTGTAAACAGTAAGAACATGGTGTGAAAACATGTATCTGGTACATGCCTATATCAAAGTACATGTGTGTAACACCAAGGTACATACCTATATCAAAGTACTTGTGTGTAACACCAAGGTACACACCTATATCAAAGTACTTGTGTGTAACACCAAGGTACATTCCTATATCAAAGTACATGTGTGTAACACCAAGGTACATGCCTATATCAAAGTACATGTGTGTAACACCAAGGTACATGCCTATATCAAAGTACATGTGTGTAACACCAAGGTACATGCCTATATCAAAGTACATGATGTGTGCAGTTTATCAAAGCAACAAACAAACAATCGGAAAATCCCCGTTACTGAGGTGGCTAACCATGATGCGTGCAGTTTATCAAAGCAACAATCAAACAATCGGAAAATTCCTGTCGTATCAATTCCTAGATATGGTCGTAACTATACTAAATGCACTGGGCATAATAAACACGACATTATTAATATTGCTACTACGGATAATTTGATCAAAAACTCCCTAAAACAGCCCACTACCTATAATATAGGTTTTTTAAACATAAGATCATTGTCTCCTAAAACGTTGTTAGTTAATGATATTATCAGAGACAACAATCTTAACGTCATCGGTCTCAGTGAAACCTGGCTTAAACCAAACGACTTTTTTGCGCTAAATGAGGCATGTCCTCCTAACTTTACACATGCGCATATTGCCCGTCCGCTCAAAAGGGGTGGGGGGGTCGCACTAATATACAACGAAAACTTTAACCTTAGTCCTAACATAAATAATAAATATAAATCGTTTGAGGTGCTTACTATGAGGTCTGTCACACCGCTGCCTCTACACCTGGCTGTTATCTACCGCCCCCCAGGGCCCTATTCGGACTTTATTAATGAATTCTCAGAGTTCGTTGCTGATCTAGTGACACACGCCGATAATATAATCATAATGGGGGACTTTAATATCCATATGAATACCCCATCGGACCCACCGTGCGTAGCGCTCCAGACTGTAATTGATAGCTGTGGTCTCACACAAATAATAAATGAACCCACGCATCGCAACGGTAATACGATAGACCTAGTGCTTGTCAGGGGCATCACCGTTTCCAAAGTTACGATACTCCCGTATACTAAAGTATTGTCCGATCATTACCTTATAAAATTCGAGGTTCAGACGCATGTTCGTCAAATTAATAATAATAATAACTGCTATAGCAGCCGCAACATTAATACAGCCACAACGACAACTCTTGCTGACCTACTGCCCTCGGTAATGGCACCATTCCCAAAGTATGTGGGCTCTATTGATAACCTCACTAACAACTTTAACGACGCCCTGCGCGAAACCATTGATAACATAGCACCGCTAAAGTTAAAAAAGGCTCCAAAAAAGCGCACCACGTGGTTTACAGAAGAAACTAGAGCTCAGAAATTATTATGTAGAAAGCTGGAACGCAAATGGCGCACGACTAAACTTGAGGTGCACCATCAAGCATGGAGTGATGGTTTAATAACTTATAAACGCATGCTTACCTTAGCTAAAGCTAAATATTACTCAAATCTCATCCACCGTAATAAAAACGATCCTAAATTTTTGTTTAGTACGGTAGCATCGCTAACCCAACAAGGGACTCCTTCCAGTAGCTCAACCCACTCAGCTGATGACTTTATGCAATTCTTTAGTAAGAAAATTGAAGTCATTAGAAAGGAGATTAAAGACAATGCGTCCCAGCTACAACGGGGTTCTATTAACACTGACACGATTGTATATACGGCGGATACTGCCCTCCAAAATAGTTTCTCTCGTTTTGAGGAAATAACATTAGAGGAATTGTTACAACGTGTAAATGGAATAAAACAAACAACATGTTTACTAGACCCTCTTCCTGGGAAACTGATCAAGGAGCTCTTTGTATTATTAGGTCCATCAGTGCTAAATATTATAAACTTATCACTCTCCTCGGGCACTGTTCCCCTAGCATTCAAAAAAGCGGTTATTCATCCTCTTCATAAAAGACCTAACCTCGATCCTGACCTCATGGTAAATTACCGACCGGTGTCTCACCTTCCCTTTATTTCAAAAATCCTTGAAAAAATTGTTGCGGAGCAGTTAAATGAACACTTAGCGTCTAACAATCTATGTGAAACCTTTCAATCCGGTTTCAGGGCAAATCACTTCACGGAGACAGCCCTCGCAAAAATGACTAATGATCTATTGCTAACGATGGATTCTGATGCGTCATCTATGTTGCTGCTCCTCGATCTTAGCGCTGCTTTCGATACCGTCGATCATAATATTTTATTAGAACGTATCAAAACACAAATTGGTATGTCAGACTTAGCCCTGTCTTGGTTTAACTCTTATCTTACTGATAGGATGCAGTGTGTCTCCCATAACAATGTGACCTCAGACTACGTTAAGGTAACGTGTGGAGTTCCCCAGGGTTCGGTCCTTGGCCCTGCACTCTTCAGCATCTACATGCTGCCGCTAGGTGACATCATACGCAAATACGGTATTAGCTTTCACTGTTATGCTGATGACACCCAACTCTACATGCCCCTAAAGCTGACCAACACGCCGGATTGTAGTCAGCTGGAGGCGTGTCTTAATGAAATTAAACAATGGATGTCCGCTAACTTTTTGCAACTCAACGCCAAAAAAACGGAAATGCTGATTATCGGTCCTGCTAGACACCGACCTCTATTTAATAATACAACTCTAACATTTGACAACCAAACAATTAAACAAGGCGACACGGTAAAGAATCTGGGTATTATCTTCGACCGAACTCTCTCCTTTGAGGCACACATTAAAAGCGTTACTAAAACGGCCTTCTTTATCTCCGTAACATGGCTAAAATTCGCTCCATTCTGTCCACTAAAGACGCTGAGATCATTATCCATGCGTTTGTTACGTCTCGCCTCGACTACTGTAATGTATTATTTTCGGGTCTCCCCATGTCTAGCATTAAAAGATTACAGTTGGTACAAAATGCGGCTGCTAGACTTTTGACAAGAACAAGAAAGTTTGATCACATTACGCCTGTACTGGCTCACCTGCACTGGCTTCCTGTGGACTTAAGATGTGACTTTAAGGTTTTACTACTTACGTATAAAATACTACACGGTCTAGCTCCATCCTATCTTGCCGATTGTATTGTACCATATGTCCCGGCAAGAAATCTGCGTTCAAAGGACTCCGGCTTATTAGTGATTCCCAAAGCCCAAAAAAAGTCTGCGGGCTATAGAGCATTTTCCGTTCGGGCTCCAGTACTCTGGAATGCCCTCCCGGTAACAGTTCGCGATGCCACCTCAGTAGAAGCATTTAAGTCTCACCTTAAAACTCATTTGTATACTCTAGCCTTTAAATAGACTCCCTTTTTAGACCAGTTGATCTGCCGTTTCTTTTCTTTTTCTTCTATGTCCCACTCTCCCGTGTGGAGGGGGTCTGGTCCGATCCGGTGGCCATGTACTGCTCGCCTGTGTATCGGCTGGGGACATCTCTGCGCTGCTGGTCCGCCTACGCTTGGGATGGTTTCCTGCTGGCTCCGCTGTGAACGGGACTCTCGCTGCTGTATCTTGGATCCTCCTTGGACTGGACTCTCGCGACTGTGTTTTATCCATTGTGGATTGAACTTTCGAAGTATCCTGTTAGATTCGCTCGACATCCATTGCTTTCCTCCTCTCTAAGGTTCTCATAGTCATCATTGTCACCGACGTCCCACTGGGTGTGAGTTTTCCTTGCCCTTATGTGGGCCTACCGAGGATGTCGTGGTGGTTTGTGCAGCCCTTTGAGACACTAGTGATTTAGGGCTATATGAGTAAACATTGATTGATTGATTGATGTGTGTAACACCAAGGTACATGCCTATATCAAAGTACATGTGTGTAACACCAAGGTACATGCCTATATGAAAGTAGATGTTGATCATGCAAGGTGCCTTCAGGACCAGTTTAGTTGAAAGACAATGTCAGTTTTCTCTTGGCTATATAAGTGGAGGTCCATCAGTGTTGGCAACTCCTCAGTAAGGAACGCAGCTATTGGCTGTCCTAAAAGACCACATGGCCTGCTTTACACCAAGGTACATGCCTATATGAAAGTAGATGTTGATCAAGCAAGGTGCCTTCAGGACCAGTTTAGTTGAAAGACAATGTCAGTTTTCTCTTGGCTATATAAGTGGAGGTCCATCAGTGTTGGCAACTCCTCAGTAAGGAACGCAGCTATTGGCTGTCCTAGAAGACCACATGGCCTGCTTTACACCAAGGTACATGCCTATATGAAAGTAGATGTTGATCAAGCAAGGTGCCTTCAGGACCAGTTTAGTTGAAAGACAATGTCAGTTTTCTCTTGGCTATATAAGTGGAGGTCCATCAGTGTTGGCAACTCCTCAGTAAGGAACGCAGCTATTGGCTGTCCTAGAAGACCACATGGCCTGCTTTACACCAAGGTACATGCCTATATGAAAGTAGATGTTGATCAAGCAAGGTGCCTTCAGGACCAGTTTAGTTGAAAGACAATGTCAGTTTTCTCTTGGCTATATAAGTGGAGGTCCATCAGTGTTGGCAACTCCTCAGTAAGGAACGCAGCTATTGGCTGTCCTAGAAGACCACATGGCCTGCTTTACACCAAGGTACATGCCTATATGAAAGTAGATGTTGATCAAGCAAGGTGCCTTCAGGACCAGTTTAGTTGAAAGACAATGTCAGTTTTCTCTTGGCTATATAAGTGGAGGTCCATCAGTGTTGGCAACTCCTCAGTAAGGAACGCAGCTATTGGCTGTCCTAGAAGACCACATGGCCTGCTTTACATCATCCATTGCAATGGCGGCTGGAGGAGAGAAGAAGAATGTCACGGGAGAGATCAAAAGGGATTAAAAATAAGTTGGATTCAAACTGGAAATAATTGGGTAGTTCTTCAAAGTTGGCAGATTTATCAAGAAAGTCAGCAGAGAAGAAAACAGCGTAGTGGTTGTGGGATATATTCCCTCACTTTGTAATTCATACATCACATTCACAGCTCAGCAGCCATTGTTTTATCAAACACATCACATTATTTAATACATGTTTTCACTCCTCTGTCCGTCTGAAGTCTTTGATTGTCACACTTTACTCTTTTTTTCACTTCATTGACATTTCTAGAAGTACATTTGAAATGTTTCCCCTGAATGCTTTTGCTGCTCATCTTTCCTCCATCAAGATAGCTCAGCTTCACAATGTTGGAATAGTGATTGCTGATATTAATATTCTTCTACGGTTTAGAATATTACACTTTACTCTTTTTATTTGCGCAAATGAACTGGATGAAAGTGGTCTTTGTCACTACTTAGTGTAATTATATATAATTATGTATACAGAAACCTTCCATTTTTCACTGCTTGATTTAACTCTCATCTTATTTTATCCAGAGAGAACCTGACCATAAAAAGATGGCTGCACATCAATAAACTGTCACTAAACGTCAATAAAACTAAATATGTCCTTTTTGGATATTATAAAAATGTCAAACGCAAATTATGATGGATAACATCGAAATAAAAAAAGGAAAGGTAATCACATTTTTGGAATATAACTTAAGAACTAAGCTGGAAACTACATATAAATCATACAAAGAAAACATTTCAGAAATTGTGTGCAATACTAAATAGAATAAAATAAATACTCACAAATATGAACTACATTTATTGTAGCCAACTTCAGTTGAAACATACATTGTTTATTGCATAAAAGTCTGGGGACATACATATAAAACAATCACAAAACAATCATCATATTACAAAAGAGAGTAATAAAGATAAGTCATAGAATGGATTATAGAGACCCAACAAATGATTAAGTCACACATTTTAAAAGTAAATGATCTTATATAAAAGACAACTGTTCAGATGATGTATAAAGTAAATAATTATATGCTTCCAGAAGTGGTCCAGAAGATGTTTCAGATGTGAACCAGTAAATATGAACTAAGAGGGATTTATGTGTACTCAAAAGCAAAGGTATGAACACATGTAAAACAAATATGTACATCATATAAAGGAGTTCATCTATGGAATCATCTACAATTAGAAAATAAAATATGTAACACTTCATTATTTAATAAAAACATATAAAACACAATTATGAATAAGTATAAAAGTGAAATATAAATATATCTACACATAAAATGTTTATTGTATGTAACATATTTTATGTACTGTTTATTCTCACCTTTTCAGTCAAACTGTTGTGTTCATTTTAAAGTACACAAATGTGTATATTAACTCATGTACTTGACTGAAATAAAATCGCTAATCTGAAGTCTCTAATCCAGGGGCGCTCACACTTTTTCTGCAGGCGAGCTACTTTTCAATTGACCAAGTCGAGGAGATCTACCTCATTCCTATTTATAATTTATATTTATTTATTTCTGAAAGAGACATTTTTGTTAACAAGTTAAATGTGTTTAATGATAATACAAGCATGTTTAACACACATAGATTCCTTTCTTTCATGAAGACAAGAATATAAATTGGTGTATTACCTGATTCTGATGACTTGCATTGATTGGAATTAGACAGTGGTGCTGATAACGTCCGCATTTTCAAATGGAGGAAAAAAAAAGTCCTCCTTTCTGTCCAATACCACATGAAAGTGGTTGGATTTGGCATCTCATTTGTCCAACTTGCATACTCGTTTTTAAACACTTTGTTATGAGAGTAGCATATGTGTGTGTGGCCCTTTAATGTCTGGCAGCAGGTGAGTGTGCGGGTGGGCAAGCAAGTGAGAAAGCGGTCGCTGAGGGCGGGGGAGAAATACATTGGCATCAAACTCCGTAGCTTGCTAGCTTGTGCACGCTAGCTTTCTGAGACTCTTATTTTGTTAGCTCAGGCAGGATGAAACAGGTCTTTTATGGTGAAGACAGGAACTGTGCAGTCGGTCTTTAGAGTTTTGACAGTAGGTACGGAGTCTCTAGAAATAAAATGTGTTTCTCTGCGTCCGCCTTGTTAGTGATTTTTTTCTTGAATATGAGCTCGCAGCAGCCAGCGTCATCTCACAAGATCCACGGGTGCCGAGAATGTCTAACAACTGACGAAAGTGAAGTCTTGGTATGATTGATGATTGCTCATTTTTATGTACATTTTTTAATGCCTGGCTTGAGATCGACTGACACACCCTCCGAGATCGACCAGTCGATCGCGATCGACATAATGCACACCCCTGCTCTAATCTATAAATGTAAAGATCATATTAAACAGATTGTTAGACAAACAACAACGTCACACATGTTATATGTGCTGATGTTGTTAGAAAGTCAAAATGAAAGTCTGGACAGTTTATTTCAAATCCTGCAGTTTCATTTGCTGCTGCTGTTCTCACCAGCACACTTGTGTTTCTTACACTGCTACTTAGAAGACAATCTTTCACCACACACACTGCAACTCAACACTTTCTCTCCTGGGTGTCTTCTCGTGTGGATTTTTAAACTACAATTTATTACAACACATTTACCACATTTTTAGCTGAAAAAGTTTTTGCTCCAGTGTGTATTCTCATGTGTTTTTTTAAATGGTCCCTTCGAGTAAAATCTTTACCGCAAATTGAACATGAAAAAGGTTTTTCTCCAGTGTGTGTTCTCATGTGTACTTTCATATTACGTCTTTGTGTAAAACCTTTACCACATATCGAACATACATAAGGTTTTTCACCAGTGTGTGTTCTCATGTGCACTTTCAAATGGTTACTTTGTGCAAAACCTTTACTACAGATTGAACATGAAAAAGGCTTTTCTCCAGTGTGTGTTCTCATGTGTAATTTTAAATTTTTATTTATTACAAAACTTTTACCACATTCTGAGCAGGTAAAAGGTTTTTCTCCATTGTGTATTCTCATGTGATTTTTTAAATCGTCCCTTCGAGTAAAATCTTTAGCGCATATTGAACATGAAAACGCTTTTTCTCCAGTGTGTGTTCTCATGTGTACTTTTACATTGTGATTTCTTACAAAACTTTTACCACATTCTAAACAGGAAAAAAATTCCACTCCAGTGTGTATTCTCATGTGTTCTTTTAAACTTTGATTTCTTACAAAACTTTTACCACATTCTGAGCAGGAAAAAGTGTGTTCTCCAGTGTGTATTGTCATGTGGGTTTTCAAATGTTGCCTTCGAGTAAAATTTTTACCACAGATTGAACATGAAAAAGGTTTTTCACCAGTGTGTGTTCTTTTGTGTCTGTCCAAATTCTTACTTTCAGTAAAACCTTTACCACAGATTGAACAGGAAAAAGGTTTTTCACTAGTGTGTGTTCTCATGTGTACTTTCAAATGTTGACTTCGTGTAAAACCTTTACCACATTCTGAGCAAGAAAAAGGTTTTTCTCCAGTGTGTGTTCTCATGTGTCTTTTCAGACTACGACGGTATTTAAAAGTTTTGTGACAGAGAGAACATGTGAAGTGAGTGTTGTCAGTGTGACATGTCTTATCATCTTTAGAGTCTTCATCATCAGTGTCAGGAGAGTGTGACGTTGTGTCCTCACTATCTGATAGTGGAGCTAAGAGCTTGTCTGCTTGTGATCCTCCACAGTGGTCTCCATCAGCTTCTGTTGTCATGTGTTGTGTTGAGCTGCTGCTTGGAGGCTCCCCCCCTCCCCTCTCCTCACTTTCACCTTTCACCTCATCATCTTCACTCTTCACAGGGACACCAGTCACTGGGAACTCCACCAACCATTTAGGCTGACTGATGCTGTGTTCCTCCTCTTCCTCCTTAATGTGAGGGCTCAGTGGATCCACCACTTCCTTTTTAAAATGGGGTGTCAGTGGGTCCTCCTCTTCCTTTTTAAAATGGAGTATCAGTGGGTATTCCTCTTCCTTCTTAATGTGGGAGGGCTGTGGCTCCTCTGTCCGCATCCTGAAGCTCCACTTCTGTTGCTCAGGGTGAAGATGTTCTTCACAGACGTCTGCAAGACAAACACAGCATCTCTGCTCAGTCACACAATGCATTCAGTACTTTTACATGCACTTAGGAAAAACAAGTTATCGTATGAACTGTCTTGAAATCTCAGTGACGCACAAACACGCTGCTCTTTACAACATTATTCACAGGAAAAGAAACAAAAACCAGGACGACAGGAGTTTTTACTATGGATGACTGATATGGTTTAAAATTGATTTTGCGATACAGTATTTCATTTAGAATTACTGATAGAACCATTTTAAAACAGGCTACACAGGCTCCTAATTTAGTTGCTGAAATATGCAGTAAAATATTACATTTCCAGTATTATTTTCTCAAAAAAAGTAACCAGATATTAACAGTAAATAAACAAGTACATTATTAATAACTGTTTTGACAAAATAATACAATTAGAAACGAACAATATGTTACTGCATATGTCAGCTGCCAAATTAGGAGCTTGTGTACCTAGTTTTGAAATTATTCTATTCTCAATCATATATCAAATTATATATTGTGACATATTGTTATTAGGATATAGATTTGAGGTCATATCGCCCATACCAAACATTGGTTCGTCGAGTCATTTTGTTTGGCCCACCAAATATATTTAATTTTAATATTCTTCAGATGTGTGTGTATGTTTAAAATGTGGGACTACTGTTCTACATCATGTGGAAGTGTCATGTCATGGGGATGGTGTGCTTTCAACTAAGGGTGTGACGATACGGTCAGCTCACCAAAGGATACTCGATATTGGCTTTAGGAGAACGAGACAATATTTTGGTGGTTAACATGATTCTTACACGTGTGTGTACTTCATGTGTATATGAATGTACTTTTAGGGACGGCGTGGCGCAGTGGAAGAGTGGCCGTGCGCAACCCGAGGGTCACTGGTTCAAATCCCACCTAGAACCAACCTCGTCACGTCCGTTGTGTCCTGAGCAAGACACTTCACCCTTGCTCCTGATGGTTGCTGGTTGGCGCCTTGCATGGCAGCTCCCTCCATCAGTGTGTGAATGTGTGTGTGAATGGGTAAATGTGGAAGTAGAGTCAAAGCGCTTTGAGTACCTTGAAGGTAGAAAAGCGCTATACAAGTACAACCCATTTATTTATTTACTTTCCCTTGTGTGCTTCGTTTGACTGTAACTTCATAGTGGATAATATCTATAAACAACCTCAATTGTTTTACATATTTAATTTGAAGAACTGTTTACTTATCTGACAAATTCAAAGGAAACTGCACTTTTTAAAAAATGTTACCTATCATTCACAATCCTTATGTAAGACATTTGTTTCAAACTGTTATGAATTTTAATTAGTAATTAAACGTGAACAAAAATCAGCTAACATTGGAGTCAATGGGAGCTCCTCTGTTAGACCCACAAAGTCCTCCCAAAAAACATCCAAAAACTGCCAACAATACTCATTATACATTTTGTGACCTGAATATTAACCAAGTATTAATGATACTGTTATTATAAGCGCTAATATTAAGGACCTACTTTTAGCGGCGCGTTGATCACAGAAGTAACTAGCTTATGCTGCTATATTGACATACTGAACTGTTTTCTCACCTCTAAGATGATGAAAGCTAATTCTACAAACCCTGTCTCCATATGAGTTGGGAAATTGTGTTAGATGTAAATATAAACGGAATACAATGATTTGCAAATTATTTTCAAGCCATATTCAGTTGAATATGCTACAAAGACAACATATTTGATGTTCAAACTGATAAACATTTTTTTTTGTTGCAAATAATCATTAACTTTGGAATTTGATGCCAGCAACACGTAACAAAGAAGTTGGGAAAGGTGGTAATGGATACTGATAAAGTTGAGGAATGCTCATCAAACACTTATTTGGAACATCCCACAGGTGTGCAGGCTAATTGGGAACAGGTGGGTGCCATGATTGGGTATAAAAGCAGCTTCCATGACATGCTAAGTAATTCACAAACAAGGATGGGGTGAGGGTCACCAATTTGTAAGCAAATTGTTGAACAGTTTCAGAACAACATTTCTCAACAAGCTATTGAAAGGAATTTAGGGATTTTACCATCTACGGTCCGTAAAATCGTCAAAAGGTTCAGAGAATCTGGAGAAATCACTGCACGTAAGCGATGATATTACGGACCTTTGATCCCTCAGGTGGTACTGCATCAAAAACTGACGTCAGTGTGTAAAGGATAACACCACACGGGCTCAGGAACGCTTCATAAAACCACTGTCAGTAACTACAGTTGGTCGCTACATCTGTATGTGCAAGTTAAAACTCTACTATGCAAAGCGAAAACCATTTATCAACACACAGGAACGCCGCCGGCTTGGCTGGGCCCGAGCTCATCTAAGATGGATTGATGCAAAGTGGAAAAGTGTTCTGTGGTCTGACGAGTCCATATTTCAAATTATATTTGGAAACTGTGGATATGGTGTCCTCCGGAACAAATAGGAAAATAACCATCCGGATTGTTCTAGGCGCAGAGTTCAAAAGCCAGCATGTGTGATGGTATGAGGGTGTATTTGTGCCCAAGGCATGGGTAACTTACACATCTGTGAAGGCACCATTAATGCTGAATGGTCCATTCAGGTTTTGGAGCAACATATGTTGTCAACCAAGCAACGTTAACATGGACGTCTCTGCTTATTTCAGCAAAACAATGCCAAGCCATGTGTTACAACAGCGTGGCTTCGTAGTAAAAGAGTGCGGGTACTTTCCTGGCCCGCCCGCAGTCCAGACATGTCTCCCATCAAAAATGTGTGGCACATTATGAAGCGTAAAATACGACAAGACTGTTGAACAACTGAAGCTGTACATCAAGCAATAATGGTAAAAAATTCCACTTTCAAAGCTTCAACAATTAGTTTCCTCAGTTCCCAAACGTTTATTGAGTGTTGTTCTGCCCTCACTATATGTGTTGAGGTTATACAGCTTGGCAGACAGCAAACAACCAATCCAGGACGTTCCAATAAAGTTACAAAGCAGATGAATCCATTTAGGTGTCATTGTCCACGTCTTGGACCATGTCATTGTTCTGTTTTGTTATCACAGCCTGTTCTGTATTTGACGTCTTTAGTTTCTGGTGGTACTTCCTGGTTTGTTTCGGTTGCCTAGTTACGCATTTAGTGTCACCTGTTTGTTGTTTTTGATCACGTGCAGCTGCCTCTGATTATTTCTGCCCCATATATGCCTGTCTTTGTTTGCCTTTTGTTCTCGGAGTTTAGTTTGCTACACGCAACAGATGACGTCACATTTCCCGATTGTGGTAAAAGACTTTTTGTTATACGATTAGCTTCCATGCTATATTGTTTGCTTGTCCGTAGTTTATATACTAGCGCTTTTTGTTCCTTTTAGCTTCCACGTTAGTTCTGTCTGTTTTGTTTTCAGTGCCTTGAGCAAGTGTTTTTTGTTCAAAAATTGTTTTTGTAGTGTATAATAAATCATTATCCTTACCCTCACGCTGTGTTCCATCCTCCACTGCACCCACGAGAGAATAACTTTTCACCACGATACCAGCAAGACGTCACAGTAAAGTCCGAGCTAATGAAGCTTCTCTCGCAGCGGAAGTCGAAGAATTCGACAGGATAACGTGGAGGTTAGCCCAAGCGATGCAGGCTGGGACATTCCGCGGCGCGCCGTATGTGATGATCTTGGGGCTTGGAGGTCTCCAAGTCCCGCTTGACTCCACTAGGTCCGGCAACGCCCCGTCTCACCCCACCCCCTCGCATGCGTCGGCAGAGGCGGAAGCCGCGGCGAAGGGCATCGCCTAGCGACAGAGACACGCTAACTCCACCATCACCCCTTCACGGACACAGCCACTTTCAACTTGTCCAGGACTCACCATACACGCCTGGTAATCCTTTTGGTTTTTCTACTATTGACTCCTCCGGCTGGTCTGGTAGTCACGGGTACTGCACTCGTGACGTCAGCCCTCTTAGTCCCCAGAACATAGTGGGG
The DNA here is from genome assembly GCF_033978795.1 of Nerophis ophidion. Classification (NCBI taxonomy): domain Eukaryota; kingdom Metazoa; phylum Chordata; class Actinopteri; order Syngnathiformes; family Syngnathidae; genus Nerophis; species Nerophis ophidion. The sequence continues at coordinate 255,479 of NW_026907016.1, forward strand.
ATTAAGAATTTTTTTTAGAGCAGGCACTCCCTCAGTCGTCCACAGGGGACATAAATGACAATCTTACACTCCTTAAAGACATTTGTTTTCAATCACAGTATAAGTCTTTATTTTCTGAATTTGATTGATTGATACTTTTATTAGTAGATTGCACAGTTCAGTACATATTCCGTACAATTGACCACTAAATGGTAACACCCCAATAAGTTTTTCAACTTGTTTAAGTCGGGGTCCACGTTAATCAAATTATGGTACAAATATATACTATCAGCATAATACAGTCATCACACAGGTTAATCATCATAGTATATACATTGAATTATTTACATTATTTACAATCTGGGGGTGGGATGAGGAACTTTGGTTGATATCAGTACTTCAGTCATCAACAATTGCATCAACAGAGAAATGGACATTGAAACAGTGTAGGTCTTACAGTAGGATATGTACATCCAGCAGAGAACATAGTGAGTTCAGATAGCATAAGAACAAGTATATACATTAGAAGTACATTTGATTATTTACATTAGGTTATTTATAATCCGGGGAGATGGGATGTAAATGGAGGAGGGTATTAGTAAAGGGTTGAAGTTGCCTGGAGGTGTTGTTTTAGAGCGGTTTTGAAGGAGGATAGAGATGCATTTACTTTTATACCTGTTGGGAGTGCATTCCACATTGATGTGGCATAGAAAGAGAATGAGTTAAGACCTTTGTTAGATCGGAATCTGGGTTTAACGTGGTTTGTGGAGCTCCCCCTGGTGTTGTGGTTATGGCGGTCAGGAAGTAGTTGGACATGTACTTCGGTTTCAGGGAGGTGTAGCGGATTTTATAGACTAGGCTCAGTGCAAGTTGTTTTACTCTGTCCTCCACCCTGAGCCAGCCCACTTTGGAGAAGTGGGTTGGAGTGAGGTGTGATCTGGCGTGGAGGTCTAAAAGTAACCGGACTAGCTTATTCTGGGATGTTTGGAGTCTAGATTTGAGGGTTTTGGAGGTGCTGGAGTACCAGGAGGAGCAAGCGTAATCGAAAAAAGGTTAAATGAGAGTTCCCGCTAGAATATTCAAGGTGCTTTTGTTGACCAGAGAGGAGATTCTGTAGAGGAATCTCGTTCTTTGGTTGACCTTTTTGATTACCTTGGTTGCCATTTTATCGCAGGAAAGATTAGCTTCTAGAATGGAACGTAGGTAGGTGATCTCATCTTTCCAGGTGATAACAATGTCACCCACTTTTATAGTGAAATCAATGACTTTCTTAAAGGGGAACATTATCACAATTTAAAAAGGGTTAAAACCACTAAAAATCAGTTCCCAGTGGCTTATTTTATTTTTCGAAGTTTTTTTCAGAATTTTACCCGTCCCGGAATATACCTAAAAAAAAGCTTTAATGTGATTGATTTTCGTTATGTGCGAAGCCACTGTTCATTTTCCTGTGACGTCAGATAGCGATGCCAATACAAACAACATGGCGGTTACCATAGCAAGATATAGCGACATTAGCCCGGATTCAGCCTCGGATTTCAGCGGCTTTAGCGATTAAACAGATTATGCATGTATTAAAATGGATGGTAGGAGTATGGAGGCAGATAGCGTAAATGAAATTGAAGAAGAAACTGCAGCTATTGAGCGAATAGCTATTGACGCTATTCGGCCATGTCTGCGTTAGCATCGCCGGTAAAATGTGCGGACCAAACGATCAGGACTTTCGCATCTTGTGACACTGGAGCAACTTAAATCCGTCGATTGGTAAGTGTTTGTTTTGCATTAAATGTGGGTGGAAGGAAACGCTGGATGTAAATATGGTTTCAAATGTACATACAGCTAGCCTAAATAGCATGTTAGCATATGTTTGATTAGCACATAAGTCAACAACATCAACAAAACTCACCTTTGTGATTTCGTTGACTTTATCGTTGGGAATGCATCTGCTTTGAGTGTCGCATGATATCCACACATTCTTGCCATCTCTGTCGTAGCATCGCCGGTAAAAACCAAACGAGGGACTTTCGCATTTCTTGACACTGGAGCAACTTAAATCCGTCGATTGGGATGTGTTTTTTTGACATTAAATGTGGGTGGAGGGAAAGGCTGGATGTAAATATAGCTACAAATGAGGCGTAATGCTGCAATATGTATACACAGCTAGCCTAAATAGCATGTTAGCATCGATTAGCATGCCGTGCTAATCGATGCACATTCTACATAAATCAACTAGAATCATTCCCTGATCGTGTTGTTACACCCTCCGACAACACACCGACGAGGCATGATGTCTCCAAGGTACCGGAAAACAGTCGAAAAAACGGAAAATAACAGAGCTGATTTGACTTGTGTTTGTAATGTGGTGGAGAAAAATGCTGTTCTCTACCTAGGTGACGTCACGTTCTGACGTCATCACTCCGAGAGCGATAAACAGAGAGGCGTTTAATTCGCCAAAATTCACCCATTTAGAGTTCGGAAATCGGTTAAAAAAATATATGGTCTTTTTTCTGCAACATCAAGGTATATATTGATGCTTACATAGGTCTGGTGATAATGTTCCCCTTTAAGGTTGATATGGGACCCATATAGGATGGATTCCGTTTTACCTAAGTGTATGGATAGCTTGTTGTCAGAGAGCCAGGTGCAAATATTAAGTAGTTCAGCACTGAGGATTTGTTCCACCTGTGACTTGTCCTTGCCGGATACCAGCAGGGCCGAGTCATCCACAAACAGGAACAATTCACAGTGGCATGCTGATGGCATGTCATTTACGTATATTAGGAACAGTAAAGGTCCTAGTATACTGCCTTGGGGGACTCCACAGCTTACTGAGAGGGGAGGGGCACCTCTACCACCTGTTTCTTCCCCTCCAAGTAAGATTGCATCCAGCTTGATGAGGTTTCATCGAATCCGATTGCTCGGAGCTTATCCAACAGTATAGCGTGGTTAACGGTGTCAAAGGCCTTCTGAATGTCCAGCATGACCATGCCGCAGTATTTGCCCGCGTCCACCTCAGTTAGAGAAGGCATGTGGCAGTGGAGTGCTTAGTTCTGAAGCCGGATTGGAATTTGTACATTAGTTTATTAGTAGCAAGGTATCCATCAACCTGTTCATAAACTATTTTTTCCATTACTTTCAAAATGGAACTGAGCATAGAAACAGGTCGGTAGTTACCAGGTTCTAATTTGCTTCCTTTTTTTATAAAGGGGGGTTACTCTTGCTATCTTGAAATCCTTGGGTAACTGGCCTTGTTTGATTGAGAAGTTTATTATATGTGTGATTATTGGGGCAATGGTGGTGGCAGAGTCCCCTCTGAAACCCCTCCACCTGTGACTTTTCCTCCCACCCTGTCTACCTCTTTCAGTTCCTACCCCCACTCACCCCTAGAGGTAGTTTTAGACCGTAGAGAGAGCGTCTGGCATCCGCTTGTGGAAGGGGGGGCTCGTGCTGGAGGTAGCACAGCGGCGTTCAGCCGAGTCTCTTCTCCTAGTTTGTATGGTTGACAGGTATTCTTGTTTCCATCGCTTCCAGAATCTATCAGAGAGAGATTGGACTTTCCGCCATTGTTGTGAGTGGATGTCTTTCACGTTGAAGTCTCCTGGCGGTGCAGATATGACGTCTCTCTTCAGTGTCAGCAAGGTTGCAGGTGTTAGTATTGCTGGCATCTCTGGGTCAGTTGAAACTGGAATGAGAGGTCTTGCGTTTATAATTGCCATGACCTCAGCCATGAGAGTGGTGAGCACCTCATGAGAAAGGTGAGAGCCTCCCTCCTTAAGGAGCAATGCATCCAGGATACGGCGAGTGATGCCAATTAGTCTTTCCCACACTCCTCCCATGTGGGAAGAGTTTGGCGGATTGAAGATCCAAGTGCACACTTAGTCCTGCAGGTAAGTTTTCAACTCTTTTTCCAACGACTCTCCCTCTTTTTCCGACCACTTGTCCCTCGCCGTCAACTTCTCTTCCTCGTCATGCTTCTCGTCGTCTGTGCTGGAGTCCATGACGATGGCCTTGGACTTGCTCCCCGCTCTGGACTTCTTGGGGCTGGACGAGGAGCGTCCTGCTTGGGCGTCGCTCTTCTTGCCCTTGGCGGCGGACTTGTCGGCCGACACTTTTTTCTTGGCCCTCTTCTTTTTCTTGGCGGGAAGCTGTTTGCCGCTGTTCTGTCTCTGAGGATCTCATCAGTCCCCACATTGACTTTCAAGATGTCAAAACCATACGGTACATCAGCGAAGCAATACAAAAACTCATGAAAAAAATAAACACAGCTGTAAAACACTTACATACAAACAAGACAGCTGCTTGTACACCCGAAAGAGAACAAAGAACAGTGTCTAAGAGGAGCATCAACATTTGCATTTAAACTGTAAAATCCTGTTTATGATTTATTTACTCTACTTATTTAAATATGAACCTTTTCCTTTAGGAAACTTTTATGATTTGTGTGTTGTTGTAGCTGGTATGCTGCAATTTTTTTTTTTTCCCCCCAAGATGGTGACCCTGTAGTGGCTGCTGTTGGCAGGAACTCTGTGCTCTTGTGTCATCCTTTTGTGTTTCCCTCTTATTTTCATGTTTATATATATATATATACATATATATATATATATATGTGTATTATTATTTTTATTTTTTTTGCCTTTTGGTCCGGACCTTTTTGGACTGTGTGACAAGGGGTGGCACTTTCGTGACTTCTGCGGTGCTTTTTTGTGAACTTCTGGATCTGCCTCCCGAGAGCCTTTTGGCCATGGAGACCAGCTGCTGGGTCTCTGCCACACCAGAGTCCGTTTGGAGAGACTGGAGGAGATGCAGATGAAGAGACAGGACTGCGGAGCTAGCACTGAGCGCCGGGACGGAAAAGCTTCACAGTGTCTTGGCTGAATGAGCAGGTATCGGACACCTCGGTCTCTTTGGACATATCCTCACTCATCCATGCGGACTGGACACTGGCCGAGACTTGGTTTGGCGGCCAAGAGTGGAGTCGGCTCTCTTGGTTGCTTTGTTGGGTCTGCTCCCGTCTCTGGCCAAGCTCCCTTCACCCCAGCAGACGATGGCGTGGGACACCGCAAAAGCCACCACAGTGTATATGTTTCTTTTACTTTTTATTCATGTATGTATGTAGAAGTGGCTGGTTGCATCAGCTCTGCTCTTTTAATGTCCTTTGTCCTCTTTGATGTTTCCCTCTTACACACATGAAAGAGGAATGTGTGCTATGGCAATGAGTTGTTTTCTTCCCTTGGCCTCAGTCTGGACCCCCTCTCCAGGGGCCCAGGCTTGGACCGATTTTTTTTTTTCTCTCTCATTGCCCCCACTTTTTTACCTGTATGTATCTCACCGTTTTTGCAAGGGGCGCCGCAAGTTGGCAGACCCGTCAGCGATCCTGTTCTGTCTCCCTAGAATGTTTGTCTGACCTTGAATGGGATTCTGCTGAACATTTTAATTTCCCCTCGGGGGTTAATAAAAATGTGTCTGATTCTGATGTTTAACATCAACAAAACATAGCTAATTAGTAAAAATAAACTACATTAATTCATCTCTCAACGGTGTTGAGACATTGCTGGACACCGGAGTAGTAACTAAATCCAAATAAAAAATGATTTTATTTTTTTAAGATATCTGGCTTGTATTTTCAGTAGGGATGTAAATTTATAGATTCATGGATATGATACCCTAATAAATATTCCTTATCGATACCAGTATTTATCAGTACTCTTGTCGGTACTACATGTCATTTGTGGAAATAAAAACCCGGAAAAAAGGCATTTTAAATAGCATTTCTATTAGCACAAGAGTTTGAACACCTCCAACATGATGTTCTGTAACATTTTAAAGCAGGGAAGTCTTTTATCAGCAGCTGTTTATTTGAAGTCTTAAATAGATAGATAGATAGTACTTCATTGATTCCTTCAGGAGAGTTCCTTCAGGAAAATTTAAAGAAGTCAACTATGTGTGCAGTGCAAGGTGAAATGCAGTTATGTCATCTTCTTCTCAATAACACACACATCAAACTTTGGTTGCTTCCTTATTTGTCATCATTCAAAGCTGATTGTAATGTGTAGCAGCGGCAGCTGAACTCAGTGTGAAAATGTATCATAGTTACGTCAGTCAGCTGGAATTAAAAATACAAATAGTTGTGCCGTTAGTCCAGAATCTTCACGGTCCTCATGGACAACATAATTAGGAACCAGTACTAAAAAAATGGTACTTGGTGTACATCTCTTATCTTCACCACTAAACCTTTGAAATATGCTGACATATGTGCTGCTAAAGGTAAATAAACAGTAGCCATATTGAATGTTTGCCTTCATTTGACCACGTGAGGTAAGGAGGACGGCCTCTAGGTCACATGGTTACACCCCAGCAATTACACTGTTGATGATTGATGAGCAATCATTTTTAAATGGTGGTGTTAAAAAGCAAATATATCTCCATCTTTAGTGATAAATGTGTCCCCCGGATGAACATGTGTCACAAACATTGTATTAGATGATATGTGGATGTTGTGCTTACTTGGACTGTGATGAAGCTGTGAGGACTCAGGTGGTTTGTCTTCATGCTCTTCAGTCTTCACAGAGACAACAGTCAGTGGAAACTTGCTGACATCAGCCTCCTCCTGCCCTACAGGACACTCTCCCCCCTCTTCCTCTTTGAAATAAGAGGGCTGTGGATACTCCTTGTTCCCTTTAAAATGTGAGGGCTGTGGATACTTTACAGTGAAACTGTCCCCCTGCAGATGAGGGAGACATTCTTCTTGGTGTTCAATCAGCTGATGGATGTCTACAGGACACAAACAAAACGCATTTTAACTCCTACATGCTGAATATTAAATTGTACATGAAATATAGGGCTGTGGCTATTGAAAATTTTATTAATCAAGTGTTCTACTGGAAATTTTCCGATTAGTTGAGTAACTGAATAAAACAGTGTTGCTTGGTTAAAGACAAATTTAAGCGACTATAAAACATTTCACTTAATAATGAACAGTCAATTGGTTTGAGATGGTATGAGATCAAGATGTCATCTTTAGATCAGGCTTTGTTTTTTTGACAATCACTGCCACGTTAAAAAGTCAAAGTACCAATGATTGTCATACACACACTAGGTGTGGGGAGATTATTCCCTGCATTTAGCCCATCACCCTTGATCACACCCTGGGAGGTGAGGGGAGCAGTGAGCAGCAGCGGTGGCCATGCCCGGGAATAACTTTTATGGTGATTAAACCCCAATTACAACCCTTGATGCTGAGTGCAAGGCAGAGAAGTAATGGGTCCCATTTTTATAGTATTTGGTATGACTGGGTTGGGGTTTGAACTCACAACCTACCGATCTCAGGGAGGGTGCACCGACATGAAGGAAATAACAGGTCAGTATGCTTTGACACACATATATAACTTGTCAAACCTGCCAGCTATCAGGCTAGGTTTACAGCGTCAGTCACCATGGTAACTGACTCTGACTTTGTCTTACCTCTCTTATTTTTGGAGGTAAACTCTCGAGCTTTACATACTCAGGACTTTGCACTTAACCTGCTCTCTGGAATATTCCCCTGGTGACTGTGTGAGTTTTGTGTGAACTTGTTGATACACATTGTTACAAACATCAACCTCTCATAAATATTGTGTGTCTGACACTGTCTCGTTTTTATGAAGAACATAAAACAATTCACGGTGGCAGAGGGGTTAGTGCGTCTGCCTCACAATACCAAGTTCCTGCAGTCCTGGGTTCAAATCCAGGCTTGGGATCTTTCTGTGTGGAGTTTGCATGTTCTCCCCGTGAATGCGTGGGTTCCCTCCGGGTACTCCGGCTTCCTCCCACTTCCAAAAACATGCACCTGGGGATAGGTTGATTGGCAACACTAAATGGTCCCTAGTGTGTGAATGTGAATGTTGTTTGTCTATCTGTGTTGGCCCTGCGATGAGGTGGCGACTTGTCCAGGGTGTACACCGCCTTCCGCCCGATTGTAGCTGAGATAGGCGCCTGCGCCCCCCACGACCCCAAAAGGGAATAAGCGGTAGAAAATGGATGGATGGATGGATAAAACAATTAGTGCATCATCCTCACATAACAATTAATCTTCCTACAGACAATCTATTTAGGAATAGTGTTAATAATAAATATAAAGTTAGTAAAGATGTGAGAGTAAGAAGTAAACAAACCTGTTCTGTGTAACACTACTTGATGTTTTTCATGTTGTCGCTCCTTCTCCTCTTTTGTTGGACAAAGTTCCTCCTCGTACTCTGCTGTGGTTCTTTGGCACATTTTCACACAATCACAACACTTTACACTCACACTTGATCTCTACTTAGTGATGTGTTTTGATCACTTCCGCCTCTCTTTGTTAGCAGCTAACAAGCTAAGCTAACTAGCAGGCTAAGCTAGCTCGAGAAGCATCAAAGTGCGCTCAGACTAATATAACCGGATGCAAACAGTTATTAACGATGTTTACTCTATTTACTAGAGTGTAATAAAGGACATATATGTGTACATGGAGGCACAGATTAAGAACACTGAACTGTGACGACTGCAAAAACGTCTTCACCGTCAGACGCCATCTTGCTTTATCCTCGCCGTGTTTGGTTCGCGCGCAGTGTTGTCAGATCTCGCGAGAGAAACAAGTAAGCAGCTCTTTTCCAAATCTCGCGAGAGGAATAAGTACAACCAGCTTTCCGCCACCGGTAAAAATATTTTATTATATACTATTTACTTATTATGAAAATAAAAGTAAAATTGTCCATTTCAAATTTTCATAGTAAAGACATAAAACTTATTTCCGTAAAAAAATGTCAATATTTAAAAATATATTCAAACAAAAGTAGCATAAGGAATGACAAAAAAGAAACAAAATTAATATTACATTAATGATATTATTTTCGTTTTTGATGTTAATCGTTTTTATAATGTAATTTAGAATGTGGGAGGTGTTCATGTTCTTTTCAAATTTCCTTTGAATAGAATAGAATAGAATAGAGTTTTATTGTCATTATTGCAGTGAACAGGTTCAAAGAACAACGAAATTGGAGCAGATCCCCTAAGGTGCATGTACAATATGGTAATATAAATAGTACAAAAAAAAGGTAGATAGAAATAAGAGATGTATCTATATATGTATATATATCCACACAGATGCATACATGCATGCATATAACATTATTGCTTATTACAGTCCGAAAAAATTTAAAGAAATTAAAAACATGACACATGAGGACATGAAGGACATATTGTGCTACTATGGCTCTTGGGTAAAAGCTGATTTTTAGTGAATTTGTACCAGCTTTTAGCACCCTATGGCGTCTGCCCGAGGGTGGCATTATATATATTATATCCATCTATCGATTGATAGATAGATAGATAGATAGATCTATCTCTCTTTCCATTTTCTACCGCTTATTCCCTTTTGGGGTTGCGGGGGGTGGGGCTGGGAGGGGGGGTGCTGGTGCCTATCTCAGCTACAATTGGGCGGAAGGCGGCGTACACCCTGGACAAGTCCCCACCTTATCGCAGGACCAACACAGATAGACAGACAACATTCACACTCACACTCACACACACACTAGGGACCATTTAGTGTTGCCAATCAACCTGTCGCCAGGTGCATGTCTTTGGAGGTGGGAGGGGCCTATCCCCAGGTGCATGTCTTCTGAAGTGGGCGGAAGCCGGAGTACCTGGAGGGAACCCACACATTCACGGGGAGGACATGCAAACTCCATCCATCCATCCATCCATTTTCTACCGCTTATTCCCTTTCGGGGTCGCGGGGGGCACTGGCGCCTATCTCAGCTACAATCGGGCGGAAGGCGGGGTACACCCTGGACAAGTCGCCACCTCATCGCAGGGCCAACACAGATAGACAGACAACATTCACACTCACATTCACACACTAGGGACCATTTAGTGTTGCCAATCAACCTATCCCCAGGTGCATGTCTTTGGAGGTGGGAGGAAGCCGGAGTACCCGTAGGGAACCCACGCATTCACGGGGAGAACATGCAAACTCCACACAGAAAAATCCCGAGCCCGGGATTGAACCCTGACTACTCAGGACTTTCGTATTGTGACACAGACGCACTAACCCCTCTCCCACCGTGCTGCCAGATATAGATGTATAGATATAATATATGTCATGCCAATTGAAATTTAAAGAGGACATGAAAACCTCCTACATTCTAAAATACATTATAAAACAAATGATCATCAAAAACAAAAATAATATCATAAGTGTAATATTTATTTTGTTTCTTTTTTTCTTTCCTTATGCTACTGTTGTTTCAATACATTGTTAAATATTTGAATATTTTTACGAAAATAAGTTGTATGTCTTTGTTTTGAAAATGTAAAATGGACAATGTAGATCATTTGGTGAAATGACTGTTTTGTTGTTGTTTGTGGTTACCCGTAGGAAGAACTGTGCCGAGCTGCATGAATAAGTTGGCTTTAATTAAGACTTCAGCAGGACAGTAATTGTACATACGCACTGCATGAGAGGGTGGTAGTAACTGACTCCTCGATGTGCACATCCTGGTGGTGTGTTCGAGAATTACAACATGAAAACAGCTGCAAGAAACAAAATCTGTACAAAAAATGCTGCAAGTCAAAGCCACAGAGTCAGTCCAAGTTTACCACAAACAAGTGCTATAGACAGTCTGTGCATGATGTGACAGTGGATCAACACAGCCAAAGTGAAAATGACACATTCTACGTGGATGGCTTGGAAATAGAAAATTGCATTGACTCTGTAAATCCACAACAAAGAGACCAAGATGAAGGATTTGTCACATTGTGCATAAACGACATGCCAACCAAAATGAAAGTGGATACAGGTGCTAAATGCAATGTAATGTCACTGAAGACTTTCAATAGAGTAAACAGCGGCGTGAAACTCGCCAAACAACACAGAAGCACAAATTTGGTGGCTTACGAAGGAGCCAAAATGGAAACACAAGGTGAAGCTACGCTGACATGCTTTTTAAAGGGACAGCGCCACTTACTGCCATTTTTCACAGTGGATAGAATGTGACATCACTGTTGGGCTTCCGTGCATGCCTGCGTACGGGGCTAGTCGAGTTGAGTCCCGATGTGCACCATGTCACCACAGAGAACACTGGAGAGTTCAGCCCAAGGATCCTCACACAATACCAAGATATTTTCAGTGAAGAGCTCGGAGAACTACCAGTTGTTTACACAATGACAGTGGACCCCAATGTGCCGCCAGTTGTTAGGCCGGCCCACCGCATCCCAGTAGCGATGCAAGACTGTGTGAAAGCTGAACTTAAACGCATGGAAAGCATAGACGTTATTACTTCAGTCGCCGAACCAACAGCTTGGGTGTCATCCATGGTCGCTGGGCACACAAAAGTCAAATCAGAAATCAGATTGTGCATCAACCCCAAAGATTTAAAGGCCTACTGAAATGAGATTTTCTTATTTAAACGGGGACAGCAGGTCCAATCTATGTGTCATACTTGATCATTTCGCTACATTGCCATATGTTTGCTGAAAGGATTTAGTAGTGATCATCCACGATAAATTTTGCAACTTTTGGTGCTAAGAGAAATGCCAGAAGTCGCAGACGATGACGTCACATGTTTGATGGCTCCTCACATATTCACATTGTTTTTAATGGGAGCCTCCAACAAAAAGTGCTATTCGGACCGAGAAAACAACAATTTTCCCATTAATTTGAGCGAGGATGAAAGATTCGTGTTTGGGGATATTGATAGCGACGGACTAGAAAAAAATAATTTAAAAAAAGTTTTTTAAAAAAAACGTGATTACATTGGGACGGATTCCGAAGTTTTTTGACATATTTACTAGGCTAATTCTAGGAAATCCCTTATCTTTCTATTGTGTTGCCAGTGTTTTAGTGAGTTTAATAGTACCTGATAGTCGGAAGGGTGTCTCCACGACTGTCTTGACGCGCAGTGTCTCAGGGGAGTCGACGGCATCTATGGATGGCACAAGCTCAGCTTTTCTCCGGTAAGAACTATCTTTTTAACCACAATTTTCTCACCGAAACCTGCTGGTTGACGTGTGGTCGGGATCCATGTTCTCTTGACCGCGCTCTGATCCATAGGAAAGTTTCACCTCCAGGAATTTTAAACAAGGAATCACCGTGTGTTTGTGTGGCTAAAAGCTAAAGCTTCCCAACTCCATCTTTCTACTGTGACTTCTCCAATATTAATTGAACAAATTGCTAAAGATTCAGCAACACAGATGTCCAAAAAAACTGTATAATTATGCGGTTAAAGCAGACGACTTTTAGCTGTGTGTGTGTGCAGCGCTCATACTTCCTAAAAACCTGTGACGTCTTGCGTACACGTCATCATTACACAACGTTTCGAAGACGAAACTCCCGGGAAATTTAAAATTGCAATTTAGTAAACCAAAAAGGCCGTATTGGCATGTGTTGCAATGTTAATATTTCATCATTGATATATAAACTATCAGACTGCATGGTGGCTAGTAGTGGCTTTCAGTAGGCCTTTAAATGAAGCACTAAAACGGCCCCACCACCCCATGAGAAGTGTGGAGGAGGTAGCAGCACAAATGTTTTCAGTGCTAGATGCAAAAAATTCATTCTGGCAGATCCGCCTGGACAAGAAGTCCTCAATGAAGACAACATTCAGTACTCCTTTTGGACGTTACTGATTCCTTCGCATGCCTTTCGGCATTAACTCAGCAAGCGAAGTATTCCAGCGCACAATGGATCAGCTCTTTGCTGGATATCCATGCTCAGTCATTGTCGATGACATCATCATCGGAAGCTGTGATGTGGCGGAGCATGACGCCAACCTAAAAAAGGTGTTTGAACGTGTGAAGGAAATAAACCTCAAACTCAACCCGCAGAAATGCAAATTTCGACTTGACCAAGTATGCTACGTTTGTCATATCTTCAAAAGTAAAAGTGTGAACGTTGACCCCTCCAAAACTGCTGCTATCACAGACATGCCAGTCCCCACAGATGTCACTTCACTTCACCGTTTCCTGGGAATGGTTAACTATTTTGGCAAGCACATTCCAAACCTCAGTGACATCGCAACGCCACTGAGGAAGCTGACTCACAAAGAGACCGCATGGTGCTGGTTCCAGCAACACCAAGATGCTTTCGACCGCCTGAAAGCATGTCTCTCCTTTCCACCAGTATTGGCCTACTAAGATGTCAAAGAGCCAGTCACGCTGACCTGTGAGGCGTCATGCTTTGGACTAGGAGCTGCCTCATGTAGAATGGAAGGCCAGTAGCCTTTGCATCCCGCGCCCTTACAGAAACAGAAACTCAATACGCTCAAATTGAGAAGGAGCTACTAGCTGTTGTGTTTGCATGCACCAAGTTCAGAGACTATGTGTATGGCAAGGCCACCACAGTAGAAACTGACCACCAACCGTTGGGGACTATCTTGAAGAAACCAATTCACAATGCCCCGGCCCGTCTTCAGCGGATGCTGCTACGCTTGCAAAGCTATGACATAAGCCTAATCTACAAAAAAGGAAAGCACATGTACTTGGCTGACACTCTTTCAAGAGCCCCTAATGCAACAGACAGTGAGAGCCCATCTGATAGTGGTTCTTTCGACATCATGTCTGTGAGCTACATTTCTACAGCCCGCCTGGAAGAGCTCAAGAAGCACATGGAGGAGGTTGAAGTAATGCAGACTCAGTGTAGTCATCCAGCGTGGATGGCTTGCCAGAAAGACTCAGCTGCAGCCTGCCATTGAAGTTTTCTTCCCCTACAGAGACGAACTCACTGTGGAAGATGGAATTGTCATGAAAGGGCAGAAAGCAGTCATTCCAACGTCACTACCAAAAGAGTACATTAATATTGTACACAAAGGTCACCCAGGCATTGAAGCAACCAAACGCAGAGCAAGAGGTATCATCTTTTGGCCATCAATGTCACGAGACATCACTAAAGAACTACTTTTTTGCACAGTGTGCAGCAGCACAAAACCACATCAGCAAAAAGAACCACTTCATCTCCATCCAGTTCCAGACCTTCCGTGGTCACAGTTGCTACAAACATTTTTGAATGGCGTGGACAACACTACCAGGTGATAGTGGATTCCTATTCTGGATGGTTTGAAATTGACCTTCTACAAAACATCACAGCGACAGTTGTAATTTCCAAAATGAAAATAAAATTTTTCATTGCACGGTACACCACACACACTGCTATCTGATAATGTAAGACAGTACAAGTGTGAGCAATTCAGGAAATATGCTGAGGAGCGGGACTTCATCCACACCACCAGTAAAACAGAGTTTCCCAAGTCGAATGGACTTGCGGAAAGAGCTGTCAGGAGTGACAAGCAACTGATGGAGAAATCCCACCGGGACAAACCTTTTTTTTTTCTTTTTTTTTTTTTTTCTTCTTTGTCATGAAAAAGGGACGTTTTTGTCATGAAAAAGGGAGTTTTTTGTGGTTGGTGCACTAGTTGTAAGTGTATATTGTGTTTTTATGTTGATTTTTAAAAAAAATACAAAAAAACATTATTATTATTATTTTTTTTTTATAAAAAATTATTCCGCGGCCCGGTGGTTGGGGACCACTGTTCTAATGTACATACTTGTTCTTATGCTATCTGAACTCACTATGTTCTCTGCTGGATGTACATATCCTACTAAATAAGACCTACACTGTTTCAATGTCCACATTTCTCTGTTGATGCAATTGTTGATGACTGAAGTACTGATATCAACCAAAGCTCCTCATCCCACCCCCCGGATTGTAAATAATGTAAATAATTAATTGTATATACTATGATGATTAACCTGTGTGATGACTGTATTATGCTGATAGTATATATTTGTACCATGAATTGATTAACATGGACCCTGACTTAAACAAGTTGAAAACTTATTGGGGTGTTACCATTTAGTGGTCAATTGTACGGAATATGTACTGTACTGTGCAATCTACTAATACAAGTATCAATCAATCAATCAATCAAAAATGATATTTCAAATATATAAACCGTATTTTACTTTAAATCATGTATGTATGAGAATAATTAACTAGTACTGTTTTTAATGCATTTATTGTATTGTCTGTCTAATTGTAATAAATGCAGACGAGGCGTGTTCAACGTTGACTCACACAGCGTGCTCATAACCACATTCTAGCTGTCTGCATGGCGACATACGACACCACTTCACGGGGCTACCGCGCATGCTCGTCACTACTGTTGCATGCTGGGTAGTGTAGTTCTTATACTCCCTAGCCCAAAACATCACAACTATGACTCTTTGGCCCCGCCCCTACGGACGCATGCTTGGAAGACATGCGCTTTGCGGCAAAGTCCTCCTTTTCTCCACACACGCTTCTAAGCCTCGGCACATCTCCTCACATTGCTACTAACTACACTTTATTCATCCTCCGTGTCAGGATAAACTCCACTCGTCTCAGCCACATTTGGAGATTATTAGGCCCGCTTAGCTTGATAGTTGTTTGAGCGCGCCAATTAGCTTAGCATGCTAGTTAGCTTAGCATGTTAGCCGCTAACAAAGAGACGCGGATTTGATCAACACATCGCTTAGTTAAGATCAAGTGTGAGAGTAAAGTGTTGTGATTGTGTGAAAATGTGCGAAAGAACGATAGCAAAGTATGAGGAAGAACTTTGTTGTGTGAAAATGTGTGAAAGAACGATAGCAGAGTACAAAGAGGAACTTTCTCGGACAAAAGAAGAGAACGAGAGACTACGTCAACTATTGGAAGCTGTTTTCAAGAAACCTCAAGTTGTGTTACACAGAACAGGTTTGTTTACTTCTTACTCTCACATCTTTACTAACTTTATATTTCATCATGAACATGACGTGTTTGCAGCAGTCATTTCCATTAGATCAGGGGTGTCCAAACTTTTTCCACAGAGGGCCGAACACGGAAAAATGTAAGCATGCAGGGGCCATTTTGATATTTTTCATTTTCAAACCATAACAAAATATATGGATTTTTTTTTTAATCCTTAGGGCTTCTGGGGAGCATAGAGGGTCTCAGTCACTAAAATGTTAAAAAAAAAGGTCAAATTATTATTATTATTTTTTTATTTAATGCTTACAGTAAATCTCTATATCAACTTGAGGTTGATATAAAGTAAAACAAATAAGGTTTTGTGCCTTTTCAGTCAAAGACAACTTGTTTTTTCATCGTAAAACTGAAATATGCAGTATTTAGATAGATAGTTAGTACTTTATTGATTCCTTCAGGAGAGTTCCTTTATTTAGCAATTCAAGCCCTCAAAGATCAATAATGCAGGACATCATTGATTTTAATTATTTAATATTTTTGAGTAATCACAGTGAAAAGTTAAATAAAATCCTACTAAATATATTTGAGATCCGAAAGGTTCCCCACTCATAAAGTGATTCATTTTTATTAGATTTTTTTTTTTTTACTTTTAACACTTAAATTTAAAGATAAACTTCGGATATATCTGTCGATTTTAAGTTTGAACTATTATTTTGTTTATTTTATGTTCTTTTGTCCAAATTTTGATCTTTTTATATGGCAACCACACAACATATGCAATATTTTTCTACATAAAACATGGAAAAAAAAAACAAATAAAGACACAAGGAAAAAAAAAAACTGCCTGCATGGCAGCTTTGTGTCAACATTGCCACGTTTTCTCACTATATTTCACCTCATTCCACTTTTTTTAAATGTGTTTTTGAATTTTTGCAATACTATCAATTTTGCAATTTTTGCAGAATGTGTGGCGGGTGGGTAAACGATTAGCTGCGGGCCGCAAATGGCCCCCGGGCCGCACTTTGGACACCCCTGCATTAGATAATGTCCAAATAGAGGTGATTTGGCACACTTATAATTAAAAAAACAAAAATAATGTTGTTTTTCATCAGATATGTAGTAGTATTGTATACGTCAGTGGTTCTCAAACTTTTTTTGTCATCCCCCACTTTGGACAAGGGGGAGTTTTCAAGCCCCACCTGCCCCCATCGCCACAACAGAACGCTAATGGGGCGGCATAGCTCGGATGGTAGAGCAGCCGTGCCAGCAACTTGAGGGTTGCAGGTTCGATTCCCGCTTCCGCCATCCTAGTCACTGCCCTTGTGTCCTTGGGCAAGACACTTTACCCACCTGCTCCCAGTGCCACCCACACTGGTTTAAATGTAACTTAGATATTGGGTTTCACTATGTGTGTCACTAGAGAAAAGCGCTATATAAATATAATTCACTAATGCCAAGCTTAACATTTTCAAATGTATTGAACATAAAGTAACATTCATGTCAGGGTTTCCCACACATTCATTTATTTGTGGCGGCTCGCCACGAAAGAATTACGGCCGCCACAAATAAAAAATAAAAAAACATTTTCGGCTTTTGACTCGCTTGACCGCTCATAAAAGCAGTGGGACTCTGTCTGTGAATGGAGCTTGTAGTTACATATTATGTAAATATGATATAAATATGTACATAAAGTGATGTAATTATATTCCAACTCCGCGCTCTTCTTGGTCATTGCCGCCGCAAGAATATAATAATGAAAAAATGTTTTTACGTGAAATTCCCTCCCGTTCCTCGCGCCCCACCTGTCATGTCTCTATTCCCCACAGGTGGGGCCCGCCCCACACTTTGAGAAACGCTGGTATATGTGGACGGGGGCCCTGCTTTGGTAATAATGTGTACCCCTCTCAGAGATCATATTTAGTTCCACTTCAAACATTCACATGATGAAAAATAAGATGAGATGGTAAAACGTGAACAGTTGTGGAACCTTTTTACTCGGGGGGTGACGGGATCTCGTTGGAAGCGCGATGTATGAGCAGACGCCGTTTAGGTAAAACAAAAAGGTGTCTGCCAATTTAGTTTACAATGTCATTACGTCAGTAGTTGTCAAACTTTTTTAACCAAGTACCACCTCAGAAAATACTTGGATTTCCAAGTACCACCATCATGAACAGCATTAAAATACAGTAGCATAGTAGGCCTTAATTATTCATTAAAAACAAGGAGGACACATTATTTAACGAGTATATTTAATAATTTTAAATACTGTTGCATTACACACAGTTTGAACAGTAACACTGTGTTTGCATGTAGGAATTGATTGAATGATTGATTGATACTTTTATTAGTAGATTGCACAGTTCGGTACATATTCCGTACAATTGAACACCCGAATAAGTTTTTCAACTTGTTTAAGTCGGGGTCCACGTTAATCAATTCATGTTACAAAATGAATTGATTGGAAAATAAAAGACTGTACTTAAATATTACATAGTGCACACTAGATAGATTCTGGTGCGCACCAGATAGTTTCTAGGATGCAGCTTCCTCAGTTGACCTCTGACCTGGTCCACAAAGATGACTAATGTCTGGTGGAGGAGTAGGGGGTTGCAACCATGGCTGGGGGGGAGAAGACGAGGGGGTGGCTGCGATGAGGAAAGGGCTAAAAAGGCAGTAAAAACTTTTTAAACAAAGTGTTTGCTCGTGACGTTTTCTGAAATTTGTAGGTATATTCTTGCTATCGTTTTCAGAAGGTATAATATTGTGTTTCAGAGATATGCTTTGACATTTTTGCCGATGACATCTATTAAACAAGACAAGGAGCAAAGAAATCAAACACAGACAGGATTCAATTTAGCTCATGAGGAGAAACGTCTTGGCTGCAACTTCGTACAGTTTCCCACCACGCTCTGACGAGGGAGTTCCACGCGTCCTCTTTCCTTTGGGGCTTTTCTGATTACATAGCTTCAGATGTTTCTAAAGGGAGGGGGGTCGTAAATGGCTGTCGCACTCGATCATAAACCGTTAAAAGAAAAGGTGCCTTGTGCTGCGTCAGGTCTGCTCCCTCTCCGCTTTGTAGCTCTCGGGTCAAGAAAAGGTCTCCTGTGGCTGTCAATAGATCAAAGAAACCGACACCTCCATGTTGCATCCCATCGCAGATACTGGAGTTTTACAAGCCTTTTGTTTGATAAGATGAAAGACAGTTTTGGTGTTCTCGCAGGGGACCTGAATTCAATGGAAAACAAAGTTGTTTTATAACTTATATACAATTATTCTGACAATTTTGTTATTATTGTTGATATTATCTGGAATCGATTATTGGTCGCAGTAAAGTAGCAAATTGGGTAGTTTTTAGCTCTAAATGGGGTATTTCAACAAGTAAACAGTACAGTAGGTACTAGGTTTATACATGTGTAATGCCCATAAGGGTATTCCAGTACAATATGCCGAGATGAGATGTGTAAATATCAAAATATTACTTGAAATCAATTTTTGGCAGCAGTAAAGTGGTTGTTTTGGTATATTTTAGCTTTGTAAAGGGTATTTCTACAAGTATACAGTAGGTAATTGATTTATATATATGTCATGCCCATAAGAGTATTTAGTAAAATATGCAGAGATGAGATGTGTCAGTATCAAAATATTACTTAAAATACATTTTTGGCAGCAGTAAAGTGGCCATTTGGGTAGATATTTGCTCTAAAAATGGTATTTCAACAAGTAAACGGTACAGTAGGTACTTGATTTTGATACATGTAATGCTCATAAGGGTATTTTAGTAAACTATGCAGAGATGAGATTTGTCAGTATCAAAATATTACTTGAAATCAAATTTTGGCAGCAGCAGAGTGGTTGTTTTGGTATATTTTAGCTTTGTAAAAGGTATTTCTACAAGTATACAGTACAGTAGGTACTTTATATATATATGTAATGTCCATAAGAGTATTCTAGTAAAATATGCAGAGATGAGATGTGTCAATATCAAAATATTACTTAAAATACATTTTTGGCAGCAACAAAGTGGCCATTTGGGTAGATATTTGCTCTAAAAAGGGTATTTCAACAAGTAAACAGTACAGTAGGTACTTGATATTGATATATGTAATGCTCATAAGGGTATTCTAGTAAAATGCGTGTGTGTAAATATGCGATGTGTAAATATCAAAATATTACATCAAATCACTTTTTTATTCAAGATTGTTTATTGTCATATGCACAGTTAAACAGACAGTTTGCCGTACAATGAAAATCTTACTTTGCTAGTCCACCCTTCAACAAGTCACACGGTACTTAGCTAAAAATAAAAAATAAAAATGTATATACAAGGCACAGTAAGTAACATAACATTATTGCACATTCTGATTGACAGTCAACAGTATAAATATGGAGGTGACCTTGGGTCACAGCAGCAGTTAAAGTGTCTTTAGTGATCAACGGTGAAACGTGTCTACAGTGATGGTTCACAGTTAGGGGGTGGTCAAGGTAGCTGTCTTTTGTTCAAAAAGACAAAAGTAAAAACGGGGAGTTGGAGGGAGCTAGCATTCAAAAGTTAGCATTCACAAGCCTGATGGCCTGTGGGAAGAAACTGTTAGTCAGTCTGGTAGTCCTGGATTTCAGGCTCCTGTATGGTCTGCCTGATGGTAGGAGGCTGAAGAGACTGTGTACTGTCCTTGATGATGATGTGTGCTCTCCTGGTGGCCCTGGTAGACTACATGTCCTGTAGTGAGGGGAAGGCTGCTCCTGATATGTACTGAGCAGTTTTAATCACTCGCTGGAGTGCCTTCCTGTCCTTAGCAGTGCAGTTTCCATACCAGACCGTGATTGAGCTGGTAAGGACACTCTCAACCGTACTTCTATAGAAGTTGCTGAGAATTTTTGGTGGCATGCCAAATTTTCTCAGCCTTCTTAGGAAGTACAGTCGCTGCTGGGCTTTCTTTATTGTTTGTTGGGTGTTGTGTCCCCAGGTGAGGTCCTCGCTGATGTGGGTCCCGGGGAATTTACAGGTTTTCACCCTGTCCACCTTTGTCCCCCCTATGTACAGAGGTGTGTACTGTGCACTCCTTCTCCATGGGTCAATAATCATCTCCTTGGTCTTGTCTGTGTTCAAGAAGAGATTATTATCCTGACACCAGGCCACCAGTTCCGCTACCTCCCTTCTGTACACTGCCTCAGATCCCCCGGTGATCAGTCCGACGACCGTAGTATCATCTGCTAACTTGATGATAGTGGTGTTGTTCTGGGAGGCCACACAGTCGTGTGTGAAGAGGGTGTACAATAGGGGGCTCAGCACGCAGCCTTGGGGGGTCCCAATGCTTAGAACCTTTGTTCCTGATGTCTGGTTGCTGATTCTGACTGACTGGGGCCGGTTTGTGAGAAAGTTCAGGACCCAGTCACAGAGAGTTGGTGTCAGACCAACAGTGATGAGTTTAGCAGTGAGTTTTTGTGGGATGACCGTGTTAAAAGCAGAGCTGTAGTCGATGAATAATAGCCTGGCATAGGTGTCCTTGCCCTCTACGTGGGTGAGGGTGGTGTGGATGACGGGGTTGACTGCAACCTCAGTGGACCGGTTCTGCCGGTAGGCAAACTGTAGAGCAGGGGTCACCAACGCGGGCACCAGGTCGCCTGTTAGGACCAGATGAATCGCCCGCTGGCCTTTTCGAAAAATAGCTCAAATAGCAGCACTTACCAGTGAGCTGCCTCTATTCTTTAAATTGTATTTATTTACTAGCAAGCTGGTCTCGCTTTGCTTGACCTTTTTAATTCTAAGAGAGACAAAACTCAAACAGAATTTGAAAATCCAAGAAAATATTTTAAAGACTTGGTATTCACTTGTTTAAATACATTCATTTATTTTTTTTACTTTGCTTCTTATAACTCTCAGAAAGACAATTTTTTGAGAAAATATACAACCTTAAAATTGATTTTAGGATTTTTAAACACATTCACCTTTTTACCTTTTCAATACCTTCCTCTTCCATCCATCCATCCATTTTTCTACCGCTTATTCCCTTTCGGGGTCGCGGGGGGCGCTGGCGCCTATCTCAGCTACAATCGGGCGGAAGGCGGTTTCTTTCCTGTAAATTTAAATCAATGTTCAAGTATTTTTTTATTTTTATTGTAAGGAATAATAAATACATTTTAATATAATTCTTCATTTTAGCTTCTGTTTTTTCGACAAAGTATATTAGTGAAATATTTCTTCAAACTTATTATGATTAAAATTCTAAGAAATTATTCTGGCAAATCTACAAAATCTGTAGAATCAAATTTAAATCTTATTTCAAAGTATTTTGAATTACTTTTAAAATTTTTGTTATGGAAGATTTAGAAGAAATAATGATTTGTCTTTGTTAGAAATATCGCTTGGTCCAATTTATTATATATTCTAACAAAGTGCAGATTGGATTTTAACCTATTGAAAACATGTCATCAAAATTCAAAAATTAATATTAATCAGGAAAAATTACTAATGATGTTCCATAAATTATTTTTTTTAATTTTTTCAAAAAGATTCAAATTAGCTAGTTTTTCTCTTCATTTTTTTCGGTTGAATTTTGAATTTTAAAGATAAACTATTTTTAAAAATTTTATTTTAATTTTTTTCGTGTTTTCTCCTCTTTTAAACTGTTCAATTAAGTTTTTTTTTCATCATTTATTCTCTACAAAAAAAAAAATCCGTAAAAAGAAAAAACATTTACGACAAAATGACAGACAGAAATTGTGTTGGCCCTGCGATGAGGTGGCGACTTGTCCAGGGTGCACCCCGCCTTCCGCCCGATTGTAGCTGAGATAAGCGCCAGCGCCCCCCGCAACCCCAAAAGGGAATAAGCGGTAGAAAATGGATGGATGGAAATACCCATTTTTTATATATATAGATTTATTTATTTAAGGTAATTTGAGCAAATTGGCTATTTCTGGCAATTTATTTAAGAATGTATCAAACTGGAAGCCCTTCGCATTGATCAGTACCCAAGAAGTAGCTCTTGGTTTCAAAAAGGTTGGTGACCCCTGCTGTAGAGGGTCCAGTGTGTCTGGGATGGTCTTCTTGATGTGTGACATGACTATCCTCTCGAAGCACTTCATCACTATTGGGGTGAGTTGTCTAGTATGTTTACTATTTTATTTAGGAAAAACTTTGAATAAGAATCATATGTTTAATGTACCCTAAGATTTTTTGTTAAAATAAAGCCAATAATGTACTTTTTTGTGGTCCCATTTATTTAGAGAAGTATTGAAAAGTATCGAAATACATTTTGGTATAGGTCCCGGTACTATAATATTGGTATCGGGACAACACTAGTAAGAACAGAATTCATTGGTTGATTCTTTGACCACCTTAGTAGTCATTTTTTCACTGGAGAGATTAGTCTCTACGATGCAACCAAGATAGGTAATCTCATTTTTGTTTGTTATTATATTGTCACCCACTTTGAGTGTGAAGTTATCTACTTTTCTGAGGATAGGAATTGACCCAAAGACCTGTGTACTTGCAAGTACCGAGGCAAGTCTTATTTCGGCAGTTTGTCATTGAAAGACTTGCTAGTCTAGGTCTTGAGGATTCTAGCTTCTCTTGTTTTGTGGCCGTTAGCCTCGGTTCTGTTCTTCATGGGTACAGAAAATGATGGAATGATCACTTAAGCCTAATACAGTAGTTCCACTCGTAGTGATCTGAGACTGGTCAGAAGTAACAAGGAGGTCTATGAAGGTTTAACAGGACTCACTCACCCTGGTAGTTTGCTTAATGAGCTAAGTGAGACAATGTTGGTGGCACAGCTTAGTGAAGGTTTTAAAAATGGGTGCATCCTTTCAGGACATATCTGTGTTCCAGTCCCCAAGAAGTAAACCTGTATCAACATGTTTACATAAAACCCACACAGTCACTAAATACATTTTATACTGTAAACAAATCTAATTAAAGTTATAATTTCACTTCCTAAATCTGACTTACAAGTATCAATAAGTGAACATAAACAATTATTTTCAATAACTAAAGTAGTCAAAACTTGAATTATTAAGGTGACTGACTTTCCTTCAGCTTGTCGTAGATGGTCTCCTATTCCTAAAGAGGAATTGTTGATGAAGATACTCCATAAAACAGCACATAGTAAAACATGTTTTTGTGAAAGTTCCTTTTGGCCCAGCCAACAAAATGACCACCAAAAAATATTTTGCATGATCACAAAAACATACCATGAATGTTATTGCAGTGATTTTGGAATTAGATTTTTTGAATTTCCAGGATATTTTAGTTATAGTAATAACTATGGCATTAAAATAATATGGTTAAGTTTACAGATAAAGTTTAGGTGTCATAGACCGTATACACAAAACAATATTTACCCACTTTACATCAGTGAAGTTAAGAGTGCTTCAATCAATGCTGCCTCGTACTTATAAAAACTTTTCAAATTGCCCCTCATTAAATTTCCAAGTCTGTTTTTGTACTCACTGTACCACTTTTGAATTAATTTTAGGAAAAAAGGAGGTATTTCCTGTGTTTTTATTGGTTGTTTTGCTACACACTTTTAACACAACACAGGAAAGAACACAAATAATGTCATTGTGTTAACAGTGTCAGTTCAAAACTATTTCTATTCTCTCTTTATCTTATTTACTTATTTACCCAACAGATGTCCAGCAGCCCCCTCACATAAAAAAGGAAGAGGAGGATCCACAGCCCCCCCACATGAAAGAGGAAGAGGAGGAAGTGTGGATCAGTCAGGAGGGAGAGTGTCCTGTAGGGCAGGAGGAGGCTGATGTCAGCAAGTTTCCACTGACTGTTGTCTCTGTGAAGACTGAAGAGCATGAAGACAAACCACCTGAGTCCTCACAGCTTCATCACAGTCCAAGTAAGCACAACATTTTATTCTCAGGGCATTCAATCCATCACAACTGGACTCTTCACTTTGTCTTACAAGACCTTTGTCCTCTCATCCAAGTAGGCTTCATCACTTCATGCTCATACATTTCAAGTCTTGAATATAATCACTGGAATTTAGAGGTGAACTGCACTTTTTGGGTTTTTTTTTCTATTTTTCACAATCATTATGAAAGACACAACGGTTGATATATTTACACAAAATAAATCACATTCTAACTGGGCTGGGCGATATGGCCTTTTAATAATATCTCAATATTTTTAGTCCACATCACGATACAGCATATATATGTGGATATTTTGCCTTAGCCTTGAATGAACACTTGATGCATATAATCACAGCAGTATGATGATTCTATGTGTCTACATTCAAACATTCTTCTTCATACTGCATTCATATATGCTACTTTTAAACTTTCATGCAGAGAGGGAAACCACAACTAAGTCAAATTAGCAAAAGTGTATTTATTAAACAGTTATTAAACAGTGGCACAAACATTCATGTCATTTCCAAACAGAAAGTGCAAGATTGTCAGAGACATTTCAAAACAAGCTATGAGTGCACTTTTGTGCATGATGTCACTAAGATGACATCAAAACAACACTAAATTACAGTGCTCTTTGTGTACTGAAGGCCACTACAATAGTTTAAAACAAATAAAGTGCACTTTTCTGCATGATGTCACTAAGATGACATCAAAACAACACTAAATTACAGTGCACTTTGTGTACAGAAGGCCACTACAATAGTTTAAAACAAATAAAGTGCACTTTTGTGCATGATGTCACACAAGCTATTTCAATAAGTGTCAAATAAAAATGTGCTGCATAATAGGAAATCAAATAGTGTATGTCCTTCGCTATGTGGTAGGTTCCTAGGGACGTTATCTCCTTCTGTTGTTGACCAATTTTTTAATATGGGGTTGATGTGGAAATGGTTGCTTGGGCATTTTGTGGGTGTGGCACCAAACTGAGATGTTGACATGCAGAGTTTCAAGGACTCCTCATTCTTTAGCGGGTGACTTTTCAAATGATGCTACACATTAGCGGTGCTGCTACTTTTTGTAGCAACACTTTTGCCACATACTTGTAGGGCTGGGCGATAAAACAATAACAATATATATCGCGATAGACATGTGATCACTATCAATAGAAAATGGGGTTGATAGAACGTTCGATAATTTCATTGAGTTCTGTTAGAAAAAAAATAGGAAGTAAGGCCCAGCTGGAACCGCACGGCACTTTGGGAGGTGTAGGCAGAGGAAGGGCTTTGGCTTCTCGACCTATCACGGCTGAGCCTGAACCGCAAGGCATTCTGGGAAATGCTAACAGGAAATTAAAAAAAGCAACAACGTCTAGCTGACCACGAGGAGTGAAACGAAATGGGAATATGAGTACGGCAGCACGAGAGGAAATTGTAAATAAAAAGTGAAGCGATGGTTGAGTAGTTGCTTGAGTTATTTTTTTTATATGCTGAAGTTGGTTTGATTATTCCATAAATGACTGAAGAGGGTAAAAGGTTTGTTTTGTCACAGATGTTCAGACGCAAGTTTATTCCGATGTTTATAATATTCTGTTAGACATGTTTGTTTCTGCTTGCTTAATTTGACTGTTATTTATTTGCATATATCGTTACCAATATGGCTTCAAAGCCTGAGTTGTACACTACTAATTTCTTAATTACAATACTTTGCACATTTTGTTAGATTAAGCATTTGTTTAATGTCAATATTTTGCACATCGACCAGTATTTTCATTTATAATGCTGACATCGTTTGAAAGGTTAAAGGTTAAATTTAAAATAAAAGTATTTAATTTCAGCCTTTTTTCTCCTGGTCTTTATTTAAAACAGTTGGGTTTTTTTTATATCAATAATTATCAATATCGACTGATATGAAACAGTTATATCGTGATACATTTTTTAGTCGTATCGCCCAGCCTTACATACTTGACATATTACGGTTGTCTCGATATATGGAGTATATTCCATATATCGCCCAGCCCTAATTCTTACTCATAAATGTAAATAAAAGTCCACTTGCAATGGAGCCAATGGGAGGTCCTCTCTAAAATGAATGAGCTTTTTTTCAAAATGACACCATTTACACATTTTTCAACCGATTCAAACAATTCAACATATTCCACTAATTCTGGAAATTGAAATTACAACATTTTTCAACCCACCTTAACCGTTCCACCGTCAAATCAATCCTTTTAATCAGGACAGAAAACAAAGCTGTTTTTGAATTGGAAAAATTTCCAGTGTTCCCGAAATTAAAGAAATTCCATAAAACCATTTCTCAATTAAAAATGTTACGACTTCAACATTTCTAAACCGATTTGAAAAATTCCAACACCAACCATTTCAACTCATTCAGAACATTCACATTTTTTAGCATGTCCCAAAAAATTCCTGCTTTCCCCGAAATTCTCCAAAATTTCCATGAAATTCCCATTGAAAGGAATAAAATAAAAGTTCCAGAACTCCCACATTTTTCATCTGATTCAAACCGTTCCAACTTCAAAATATTCAGTGTGTTCAGGAATTGTGTGCTCCCTTTCAACACTTATTAAAAGAAATTCCTGGATTTTCTGGAATTCCCGGTTTTTAGGGACATTTTCCCCATTCAAAACGAATTATCCATGTTTCAAATTTCCACAATTCCCACATCTTTCAAACCATTCTACCTTCAACACATTCAATTCATCCTGGAAATTCAAACAACCAGTTTTCCACATTCAACAAATTTACAGGAATTCCCGTTTTTTTCTAACCTTATTTCCAACCTTCTTTAGTGCGATGACTCCTTTCACATTGTTCAACCCATTTCAACCGTTCCACTGTCAAAACATTCCTCTGAGTCAGGACAAAAAAGCATGTTGGTTTAAGAACTTAAAAAAAATCCCGGTTTTCCCGAAGTTCAAAGTCTTCAACATTCAAACTATTCTTACATTCATACTACATTCTGTCAACCTTTCAGTTCAACTTCAGCATTGGAGAATTCACACAGAATTCTTTCAGGAATTGCTTCATCTAGTTAATATTATTATAATAATTAAATGTAGCTTACCACATTGAATGTGTGGACTGCATGAATGATGTCTTCTCAGTTCTCACTCTAACGCAATTTGAGTGTCTAGAAACACACTAAATTAATTCAATATTACTATTATTAATAAGGTAAACAAGTTATCTTTTGAAGGAGTAGTCAGTAATCTGATTACTTCTTCCCAGTTTAACTGTGGCGACATTATCTAAATGAAAGCAAAACAGATGTCATCTTTTTTGGCCAACATGCGTGACCCCGAATGGGACAAGCAGTAGACAATGGATGGATGGATGTTGACTATGCTCATGCTATTTTTAGAGCAGACGTGTCTCTAAAGATAAATGTGAAAATGGCAGTAATTATTGTCCACCAGCAGGGGGAGCTCTTTACTAGTACTACTGCGTGGAGGCTGGCATGTGGTACATTATTTCCTGTGTGTGTATGACTTATTCAGAGGGAGAACAGCACACTTTCACGTATGGCGTCTACCATTAAGGATTGCAGGAATGACTTTTAGGATGTTTTTATATGAATAAGGTGGATTGGACGTTGGCCTGGGAAGGCATTCCCCTGAAGGTCTTCTTCATGTGTCAGCTGGAAGTACCCTGACTGCTGTGAGGGGAAAATGATGAGATTGTGAGATCATATGTTGGTGCAGGACAATGTCTCATGTGACTGAGCAAAGCTGGACTTTTCTGAAGAATGTTTGTTTTGTCCTGTCCCGCAGACCTCAATGAAGAACATCTACCTCATGAGCAGGAGGTGGAACCACAGTACCCCCACATACACAAGGAAGAAGAGGTACCACATTCCCAACACATCAAAGAGGGAGGAGAGGAGCCACATCCCCCCCACATTAAAGAGGAAGACGAGACGCCACAGACCCATAATGTTAAACTGACCCTTCACATTAAAGGGCAAGCGGAGGACCCACTGATCTTACACATCAAAAAGGAAGAGGATGATCCACTGACCCCTCCCTTTAAGGAGCAAGAGAACCCACTGAACCCTTACTTTAAAGAGGAAGAAGAGGACCAAGAGCCGCCGCACATTAAAGAGGAAGAGGAGGAAGAGGGCATCAGTCAGCCTAAATGGTTGGAGGAGTTCCCAGTGACTGGTGTCCCTGTGAAGAGTGAAGATGATGAGGTGAAAGGTGAAAGTGAGGAGAGGGGAGGGGGGGAGCCTCCAAGCAGCAGCTCAACACAACACATGACAACAGAAGCTGATGGAGACCACTGTGGAGGATCACAAGCAGACAAGCTCTTAGCTCCACTATCAGATAGTGAGGACACAACGTCACACTCTCCTGACACTGATGATGAAGACTCTAAAGATGATAAGACATGTCACACTGACAACACTCACTTCACATGTTCTCACTGTCACAAAACCTTTCAATACCATTGTCGTCTGAAAAGACACATGAGAACACACACTGGAGAAAAACCTTTTTCTTGTTCACTCTGTAGTAAAGGTTTTACACAAAGTCACAATTTGAAAGTCCACATGAGAACACACACTGGAGAAAAAACATTTTCTTGTTCAATCTGTGGTAAAAGTTTTGCACAAAGTCAGGATTTGAAAAAACACTGGAGAACACACACTGGAGAAAAACCTTTTTCCTGTTCAATCTGTGGTAAAGGTTTTGCACAAAGTCAGGATTTGAAAGTACACATGAGAACACACACTGGTGAAAAAGCTTTTTCCTGTTCAACCTGTGGTAAAGGTTTTACACAAAGTCAGAATTTGAAAGCACACAAGAGAACACACACTTGTGATAAATCACATTCCTGTTCAATCTGCAACAGAAGCTTTGGTGACCAACCAACCCTTGTAGCACACATGAGAACACACAGTGGTAAAAAAACTTTTTCTTGTTCAATATGTGGTAAAGGTTTTGCACAAAGTCAGGATTTGAAAAGACACATGAGAACACACACTGGTGAAAAACCTTTTTCTTGTTCAACCTGTGGTAAAAGTTTTACACAAAGTCAAAGTTTGAAAAGACACATGAGAACACACACTGGTGAAAAGGCTTTTTCCTGTTCAACCTGTGGTAAAGGTTTTACACAAAGTCAAGATGTGAAAGTACACATGAGAACACACACTGGTGAAAAATCACATTCCTGTTCAATCTGCAACAGAAGCTTTGGTGAACGATCAAGCCTTGTAGCACACATGAGAAGACACCCAGGAGAGAAAGTGTTGAGTTGCAGTGTGTGTGGTGAAAGATTGTCTTCTAAGTACCAGTGTAAGAAACACAAGTGTGCTGGTGAGAACAGCAGCAGCAAATGAAACTGCAGGATTTGAAATAAACTGTCCAGACTTTCATTTTGACTTTCTAACAACATCATCACATATAACATGTTATTGTTTGTGTAACAATCTTTTTTAATATGCTTCTACATTTATAGATGAGATAGTTTGGAATATGGAAATATTACATATTTGTATTTCTAATGGTAATAATCCCATAGATTAGCCCCTATTTATTATATACATATGTACTGCTTCACATCTGAAACATCTTCTGGACCACTTCAGGAAGCATATTATTATTTACTTTTTACATAATTTGAACAGTTGTCTTTTATACAATTTTGAAATGTTAAGTTTTATTAATCATTTGTTGGGTCTCTATAATCCATTGTATTAATTATCTTTATTACTGTCTTTTGTAATATGATGATTGTGTTGTGATTGTTTTATATGTATGTCCCCAGACCTTTATGCAATATTAAAAAATAGATGAAATGGCTGAATTGTTTGTGGAAGGATGGTTTTGTTTTTACTAACATACATTTGTGGATAAAACACAAATTTCAATTATTGTGTTTTAAAACATTTTAATGTTTTTTTTTGTTGTTATTTTTTTAACATCCTCCAAAACAATATCAATATCATTCAAAGTTTGGAATGTCAGGCAAAAGCCAATTCTGTACATCATCCTACAGAGATTTACTTGGCATAAATTCATAGAGCTTTTCCGTTGGCGAGGGCAGAAATTGGCGTTTTATCCGATTTTGAGTCACAAATATATCAGATTGTAATCAGGGTGCCAATGCTGGATACTTTTATGGACACTTTATGGACGATTTTAAAGTGATCAAGGCGTATTTGTTTGTCTAAAAGACATATCACCGACCGTCAGCGAGCTTGGTGTGTCTTTAGCCAGGTGGCTAGCTAGCCAGTCCCTTCCGCTAACCTCCAGCTCGCCTTGAACTTTAAAGTTTGCTATTTTCGCCACAATTGTATCCACTTAGTTAATCGCTTTTGATGTTTGTGAGTTAACAACTGTTGTTTTGCCGAAGCTTGGTATTTTAACAATTTGCACATTTGAAATGCTGTGTCTATAGGCCTCCTAGTGCTGATGCTTTTGTATCTGAAGGAGTTATGTGAGATGTTTGACAGGGAATAGAGAAATCTATTTACTGGGTGATATGAATGTTGACTAGCTGGGACAGGGGCGTACAAACACAAATAATTGACTATCCATTTTAAATGCTTGCAATTGTCATGATCTGTGGTCTAGATCATGTGTTGTTTAGTTATGTTCTGTAAGTTTTGGACTCCATTAGTTCCTGTATTTGTGCACCCTTGTTTGTTTTAGTTAACAATGGCTACCTATTAGGTTCACCTGCCTCGTGTGTCCGGTACGCACCTGCTCTAATCAAGAAACTTTTATTTAAGCCTGTCTCTGCCAGTTTGTCGGCCTGGTTTCATTGTTTGCGTCACACCTTTTCCAAGTAAGTTTTTGTTCCATGCCATAGCCTATGCTAAGTCTAAGATGTACGTTTGTTAGGCACGCTTGCCTTTTTGTTGTTTGCTGTATGCTGCGGACTGTCTGTATTTTGGTAGTTGGGAGATTTATATTAAATAAATCTAATCCAACCTTCACGCCTTCGTCCGGAGCCGTCAGTCCTGCATTCCTGGGAGAACAGTCCTCGCATAAAGATGCGACCACGCCATGACAGCAATCTGTCCCATATTGTTGCCCCTCCCACGAGAATAGGTGTAGGTAGTGATGGTATTATTTTAGCTACATGCATTGATCATATTTATACAAATGTCCGTGACCAATGCTGCAAAGCAGTCTTGGTTCCTGGAAGTTTTACTGACCACAATACAATAGCAGTCACTAGAAAGACAAGGGTTCTTAAACCTAAAGCAAAAATTATTTTTACAAGGTCTTATAAGAGATTTGATGAGTGTATTATTGATGAAATATGCTGTTTAAATTGGAAGGAGGTGTGCAGTGAGGGAGACCCTGAGGCTGCACTGGATTTATTTATGTTAATTTACATGAGTGTTGTGGACAAGCATGCCCATTTGAAAAAGTTTTCAGTCAAGACTAAGTCTGCCCCATGGATTGATAATGGACTTGGGAGTTTAATGACAGAAAGAGACATGGCTAAGAAAGCTTCAGTCAACTCATTTTAATAGCTTTGCTTCTTCCTACTCCTTTTCGGACATGATGTAAT
This sequence comes from Nerophis ophidion, assembly GCF_033978795.1. NCBI lineage: Eukaryota > Metazoa > Chordata > Actinopteri > Syngnathiformes > Syngnathidae > Nerophis > Nerophis ophidion. The sequence goes on from NW_026907016.1 coordinate 287,594, forward strand.
GTTAAATGATATGAAATTGTCTGATGTATTATGTTGTATGTTCCATCCATCCATTTTTCTGCTGCTTATTCCCTTTGGGGGGGCGCTGGTGCCTATCTCAGCTACAATCGGGCAGAAGGCGGTGTACACCCTGGACAAGTCGCCTTCCCATGGCAGGGCCAACACAGATAGACAGACAACTTCACACACTAGGGACCATTTAGTGTTGCCAATCAACCTATCCCCAGGTGCATGTCTTTGGAAGTGGGAGGGGCCTATCCCCAGGTGCATGTCATAGGAGGTGGGAGGGGCCTATCCCCAGGTGCATGTCTTTGGAGGTGGGAGGAAGTCGGAGTACCCGGAGGACACCCCCACAGTCACGGGGAGAACATGCAAACTCCACACAGAAATATCCCGAGCCCGGGATTGAACCCCCGACTACTCAGGACCTTCGTATTGTGAGGCAGACGCACTAACCCCTCTTCCACCGTGAAGCCCGTAAGTACGTTCATATTCGAAATAAACTAAAGAAAGAAAGTATTGATTGATTGACTGAGCTTATAATGCAATTTTACCAAGTGATAAAGTAACAGCACAAAGCACACATCAGTCATATTAAATGATGCATCAAGGACAATACTGTAATGACATCAAATAGATATTTTTAATTTCACCAGAGTACCTGGTTGGTTTCACATCTTGTTCAACCACTTACCAGAGGGAACAACATACCTCTTTTTTCAAAAATCATCATCAAAAAAGTACAGCTTGATGAAAGGGTATGGTGCCATGACCCGGAGTCACACCAGGGTTGCTGCAGCCACAACACAGAGTACTAACCACTATACCATCACAGCTGTAACAAACCATCCAGACTGATAATGTGTTTGCTTCCCTGTTCATGTTCATAGACAGAATAGTCACAACTACTTTGAATGCTAGTGACCAAGCCCCAACATGTTTTACTCTAACAAGAGGAAGCCGTGCTCAGGCAAGATTTGTTTTGTTTCACCTTTTTCCTCATCCACTTTATTCTGATTGAATGTCCCGAGTATACCAACAGATACATCTTCCAGTTATCTATTCACAATAAAAAAGACAACTTATGCATGTTCCAGTTAGTAGATATTTATTTTAAAAGCAAAAAAACAGTCCCTAAGAAATGGTACTGACTTTTGTTTCAGTTCAATTGACAAATAACAACAAGATAGACAGAAGTTGAAACTAGAATCTTCTCATCTGTAAACTCGAATCCTCTGATCCGTAGTCAGACGCGTTATCCATTGCACCACTAGCCCTATGTGAAGCCTGATTTTACTGTAGTACAAGTTGTATATTGTAAACATCTTAGGCCAAAGGAACACACAGTTTACATTAGGCTTACTACCAAAACAGGGCTTTACTGACTGCTTATGTTGGACTTTAAAATCTAGTGACCTTCTATTTGTTGCAGCCTGGGCCTTCACCAGCTCTACCTGTTGCAGCTAACCTCCACTAAAAATTGAAGTAAAATGCTTCTGGCAAGGGCTACACGGTGGAAGAGGGGTTAGTGCGTCTGCCTCACAATACGAAGGTCCTGCAGTCCTGGGTTCAATCCCAGGCTCGGGATCTTTCTGTGTGGAGTTTGCATGTTCTCCCCGTGAATGCGTGGGTTCCCTCCGGATACTCCGGCTTCCTCCCACCTCCAAAGACATGCACCTGAGGATAGGTTGATTGGCAACACTAAATTGGCCCTAGATTGTGAATGTTGTCTGTCTATCTGTGTTGGCCATGCGATGAGGTGGTGACTTGTCCAGGGTGTACCCCGCCTTCCGCCCGATTGTAGCTGAGATAGGCGCCAACGCCCCCCGCGACCCCAAAAGGGAATAAGCGGTAGAAAATGGATGGATGGATAATTGCCACCTTGTCACTGAACATGCTGACTGATTCACCTTCACCTTCACCTTCACGCCGATAATATAATCATAATGAGGGACTTTAATATCCATATGAATACCCCATCGGACCCACCGTGCGTAGCGCTCCAGACTGTAATTGATAGCTGTGGTCTCACACAAATAATAAATGAACCCACGCATCGAAACGGTAATACGATAGACCTAGTGCTTGTCAGGGGTATCACCGTCTCCAAAGTTACGATACTCCCGTATACTAAAGTATTGTCCGATCATTACCTTATAAAATTCGAGGTTCAGACGCATGTTCGTCAAACTAATAATAATAATAACTGCTATAGCAGCCGCAACATTAATACAGCCACGACAACTCTTGCTGACCTACTGCCCTCGGTAATGGCACCATTCCCAAAGTATGTGGGCTCTATTGATAACCTCACTAACAACTTTAACGACACCCTGCGCGAAACCATTGATAACATAGCACCGCTAAAGTTAAAAAAGGCTCCAAAAAAGCGCACCCCGTGGTTTACAGAAGAAACTAGAGCTCAGAAATTATTATGTAGAAAGCTGGAACGCAAATGGCGCACGACTAAACTTGAGGTGCACCATCAAGCATGGAGTGATGGTTTAATAACTTATAAACGCATGCTTACCTTAGCTAAAGCTAAATATTACTCAAATCTCATCCACCGTAATAAAAATGATCCTAAATTTTTGTTTAGTACGGTAGCATCGCTAACCCAACAAGGGACTCCTTCCAGTAGCTCCACCCACTCAGCTGATGACTTTATGCAATTCTTTAGTAAGAAAATTGAAGTCATTAGAAAGGAGATTAAAGACAATGCGTCCCAGCTACAACGGGGTTCTATTAACACTGACACAATGGTATATACGGCGGATACTGCCCTCCAAAATAGTTTCTCTCGTTCTCTCGTTTTGAGGAAATAACATTAGAGGAATTGTTACAACGTATAAATGGAATAAAACAGACAACATGCTTACTTGACCCTCTTCCTGGGAAACTGATCAAGGAGCTCTTTGTATTATTAGGTCCATCAGTGCTAAATATTATAAACTTATCACTCTCCTCGGGCACTGTTCCCCTAGCATTCAAAAAAGCGGTTATTCATCCTCTTCTTAAAAGACCTAACCTCGATCCTGACCTCATGGTAAACTACCGACCGGTGTCTCACCTTCCCTTTATTTCAAAAATCCTTGAAAAAATTTTTGCGGAGCAGTTAAATGAACACTTAGCGTCTAACAATCTATGTGAAACCTTTCAATCCGGTTTCAGGGCAAATCACTCCACGGAGACAGCCCTCGCAAAAATGACTAATGATCTATTGCTAACGATGGATTCTGATGCGTCATCTATGTTGCTGCTCCTCGATCTTAGCGCTGCTTTCGATACCGTCGATCATAATATTTTATTAGAACGTATCAAAACACGAATCGGTATGTCAGACTTAGCCCTGTCTTGGTTTAACTCTTATCTTACTGATAGGATGCAGTGTGTCTCCCATAACAATGTGACCTCGGACTACGTTAAGGTAACGTGTGGAGTTCCCCAGGGTTCGGTCCTTGGCCCTGCACTCTTCAGCATCTACATGCTGCCGCTAGGTGACATCATACGCAAATACGGTGTTAGCTGTCACTGTTATGCTGATGACACCCAACTCTACATGCCCCTAAAGCTGACCAACACGCCGGATTGTAGTCAGCTGGAGGCGTGTCTTAATGAAATTAAACATTGGATGTCCGCTAACTTTTTGCAACTCAACGCCAAAAAAACGGAAATGCTGATTATCGGTCCTGCTAGACACCGAACTCTATTTAATAATACAACTCTAACATTTGACAACCAAACAATTAAACAAGGCGACACGGTAAAGAATCTGGGTATTATCTTCGACCCAACTCTCTCCTTTGAGGCACACATTAAAAGCGTTACTAAAACGGCCTTCTTTCATCTCCGTAATATCGCTAAAATTCGCTCCATTCTGTCCACTAAAGACGCTGAGATCATTATCCATGCGTTTGTTACGTCTCGTCTCGATTACTGTAACGTATTATTTTCGGGTCTCCCCATGTCTAGCATTAAAAGATTACAGTTGGTACAAAATGTGGCTGCTAGACTTTTGACAAGAACAAGAAAGTTTGATCACATTCCGCCTGTACTGTATATACCTTTATATACATATATACATACATATATACCTATACTGTATATACCTTTATATACATATATACATACATATATACCTATACTGGCTCACCTGCACTGGCTTCCTGTGCACTTAAGATGTGACTTTAAGGTTTTACTACTTACGTATAAAATACTACACGGTTTAGCTCCATCCTATCTTGCCGATTGTATTGTACCATATGTCCCGGCAAGAAATCTGCGTTCAAAGGACTCCGGCTTGTTAGTGATTCCCAAACCCCAAAAAAAGTCTGCGGGCTATAGAGCGTTTTCCGTTCGGGCTCCAGTACTCTGGAATACCCTCCCGGTAACAGTTCGAGATGCCACCTCAGTAGAAGCATTTAAGTCTCACCTTAAAACTCATTTGTATACTCTAGCCTTTAAATAGACTCCCTTTTTAGACCAGTTGATCTGCCGCTTCTTTTCTTTTTCTTCTATGTCCCACTCTCCCTTGTGGAGGGGGTCCGGTCCGATCCGGTGGCCATGTACTGCTTGCCTGTGTATCGGATGGGGACATCTCTGCGCTGCTGATCCCCCTCCGCTTGGGATGGTTTCCTGCTGGCTCCGCTGTGAACGGGACTCTCGCTGCTGTGTTGGATCCGCTTTGGACTGGACTCTCGCGACTGTGTTGGATCCATTGTGGATTGAACTTTCACAGTATCATGTTAGACCCGCTCGACATCCATTGCTTTCCTCCTCTCTAAGGTTCTCATAGTCATTATTGTCACCGACGTCCCACTGGGTCATTATTGTCACCGATGTCCCACTGGGTGTGAGTTTTCCTTGCCCTTATGTGGGCCTACCGAGGACGTCGTGGTGGTTTGTGCAGCCCTTTGAGACACTAGTGATTTAGGGCTATATAAGTAAACATTGATTGATTGATTGATTGACCCGAGATTGCCAATATGGATGTTATCTCAGATGTTGGACAAATCAGCATTGACAAGGTCCTGGGTAGCTCAGTTGGCAGAGCATCAGACTTTTAATTTGAGGGTCCAGGGTTCAAGTCCCTGTTCAAGTGGCTGATGTTAACCTCTTTACACTTCTTAAAATACATCCCTTTGCCCCGTGGTAGCAGTCCTTGTACCTGTATTAAATTTGAACAGTTTTTAACAGTGATTGCTTTTTCTCTATTTCATTTGAAAAACTGAAACCAAAAACCTCCCTCACATCCACTTTAGTTCAGGTGGGAGAGCGTTAATGTGATCATTTGAAGGATTAAACGCAATACTTTAAAGTCAAATTGTTAGACAGTGTAACTGTATGGAAAAAGTTGTAGTTAATATTTTGCTGTAGGTGTGTTAGATGCACCCTCACATCACACTGAGCTCAGCTTTATTACTCTCACTTTCAAGTTATACAGTCCAAGACAAACCCTTAAGACAACAAATTTGTGTTTGAAACAGCCCGATGAAAGCGTCAGTTAAATACCAAACATTGGCATGAGGAAAGATACACCGTTAAACAAAATAACAGTTCTTGGAGCCTATTTATATTTATTTATTAAGTGTTTTGACAATGGAATCCAATGCCAATGATGATGTTGATTATTGGATGTTTAGATGAATTATTATCGTGTTCAGCTGCTCACACTCCTCCTGGTGAGCCACTTCCTCCTCCTATAATTAAGAAGACAGCACAGCTGGGCGCTGCCTTGGTCTGTCCGTCATGCTGAAGGAGTGAGGAGTGATATAGTTTGTTTACACTAAATAAGTTATTTCCATTATATAGAAAGTCAACCACGGAGAAATTGTTTCGTTTGAGAAAATAAATGATCAACATTTTGAATCTGGAAGTATCTTATTGAAGAATTTAGTGCGTCATAAACCTCCTCCTCAAGGCAACTCTGCAATCTTTATTTTTATTTTTTTGTAACTTTTTGGAACAACAGAATAGCCGTAACAACGGTTGTCCAAATTAAAAATGACGGAAAGTTGTGTGACAACTGATGCTAAGATTCCTGGCAGCAAGCTTAAGGTTTATGGTATTTATAAATGTTGTTTTTTAAAAATAGAATCAAACTACAGGCTAGTCTTTCAGCAACTGTCATCCAACACAATTCATGATGCATGATCTCAATGCCGGTCCTAAATGAGCAATGGAGAGCTAGTCTGGCAGCTCTGTTTTGGGTAAGCTGGATTTGATTTAGATCTCGTTTAGATGCATTAGAGCAGATTGCTGGGCAGGAGTCAAGATGAGACAATACAAGGGATTGTATCATTTGCTTCATAGTTGTGTTAGTTCAAAAATAGACACTTCTTCTTATGATTGAAATGCTTCTGCTCATTTTTGTTACTATTTTTTGAAGTTTTGCTTCTGAGTATGTATGTTATTTTTTATTGAACAATTAAACATACATAAACAATGTATAGACACATTAAAGGCCTACTGAAAGCCACTACTAGCCACCACACAGTCTGATAGTTTATATATCAATGATGAAATATTAACATTGCAACACATGCCAATACGGCCTTTTTAGTTTACTAATGAGCAATTCGACATTTCCCGGGAGTTTTTTCATGAAAACCTCGCGTAATGATGACGTGTACGCGTGACGTCACGGGCTGTTAGGAAATATGAGCGCTGCACACACACACACACACACACAGCTAGAAGTTGTCTGCTTTAATCGCATAATTACACAATATTTTGGAGATTTGTGTTGCTGAATCTTTTGCAATTTGTTCAATTACTATTGGAGAAGTCAAAGTAGAAAGATGGAGTTGGGAAGCTTTAGCCTTTAGCCACACAAACACACGGTGATTCCTTGTTTAAAATTCCCGGAGGTGAAACTTTACTATGGATCAGAGCGCTTTCAAGCGAACATGGATCCCGACCGAATGTCAACCAGCAGGTTTCGGTGAGAAAATTGTGGTAAAAAGTCGCATCTTATTGGAGATCAGCTGAGCTTGTGCCGTCCATAAAGCTGCCGTCGACTCCTCTGAGAGACTGGTGTCAAGACACCCGTGGAGACACACCCCTCTGACTATTCAGCACTGTTAAACTCACTAAAACACTAGCAACACAATAGAAAGATAAGGGATTTCCTAGAATTATCCTAGTAAATGTGTCTAAAAACATCTGAATCCGTCCCAATGCAATCGCCTTTTTTTTTTTTAACTTGTTTTTTTTTTTCTAGTCCGTCGCTATCAATATCCTCAAATACAAATCTTTCATCCCCGCTCAAATTAATGGGGAAATTGTCTTTTTCTCGGTCCGAATAGCATTTTTTGTTGGAGGCTCCCAATAAAAACAATGTGAGGATGTGAGGAGCCATCAACATGTGATGTCATCGTATGCGACTTCCGGTAGTGGCAAGGCTTTTCTGTTAGCACCGAAAGTTGCGAACTTTATTGTGGATGTTCTCTACTAAATCCTTTCAGCAAAAATATGGCAATATCGCGAAATTATCAAGTATGGCACATAGAATGGACCTACTATCCCTGTTTGAATAAGAATATCTCATTTCAGGTACTTTCAATACAATTGGAGTCAATGTTTTTTCAATATTTTCAAACATCACATTAAATCCAATCCTCCAATAAACAAAACCCGTTCAAATAAAAGTAAATATGAGACCATTTGAAAAAGATTAAAATAAAAAAATATATAAATAAATAAACTTACACCTGCTTATTTAAAACCACTTAAATAATTCCAATAAATATAGTCATTTAAGGGCTTTTTCTATTTTTTACAATCTTCCAAGAATGAATTAATAAATTGAAATCATGAACACAAAGTGAGAATTTGGATTTAACGTAAAAAAGAGACTTTTGTGCATTAGAACTAATGTTTCACACTTTTTAAAAATTAAAATTAATTCATGACACGATAAATCCACGCATGCGCAAAGACTACATCACTTCCTGGACTTACGATTTGTTTTAATGACAGAGCTCATGCGACATCACGTTCTGTGACATCTGAATGTTTTATTCATGTTTTTTTATATAAAAATACAGGACTGTCTCAGAGAATTAGAATATTGTGATAAAGTCCTTTATTTTCTGTAATGCAACTAAAAACATGAAAATGTTATACATTCTGGATTCATTGCACATCAACTGAAATATAGCAAGCCTTTTATTTTAATATTGCTGATTATGGCATACAGCTTTTTTACTTGGTCTGAGGAAATATTAAAATTTTTTGAGATACGACTTTTGAGTTTTCTTAAGCTGTATGCCATAATCAGCAATATTGAGATAATAAAAGGCTTGCAATATTTTAGTTGATGTGTAATGAATTCAGAATGTATGACATTTTCAAGTTTAGAAAATAAAGGACTTTATCACAATATAAAAGGGAACAACAATAAAAACACGTGGAAGGGTACATTTAAATAAATCAGGCAGTAATATCGCTACAATTTCTAGCACTTTCACTCTTGTCATTGCAATGAATGTCGCAGGGGGGCGCCACTGAACCCCAAAATAAAGCTTTGTTTGATATACTTTGAATTTACTTTTAGAAACAAAACACTCTTTTATATCACGTTGATATTCAAATAAATATTACGTAAAAGAAAAGCATGGTAACAGTGACAGCAGGCAATATCTTATATAGAGCTACCTCTTCGTCCACCCGGCTGTGACGTCATTCCCAGCTTCCGGGGTAAACGGAAGACATCAGAAAGAGCACATCGAATGAGAAAGACGCTAATAAGTCAGTCCTATTATTTTTTCTCCAGTTTGAAATATTTACGTCGTATAAAATACATATTTGATTCTTTATTTAAGGATAAAGTGGTCTGGATGCGCTAGAAGCACTGTGCTGCTTCTCGTGCTATCTTTGCTTGTTAGTTAGCTTAGCTCGCTAGTTAGCTTAGCTTGTTAGCTGCTAACAGAAGACACAGAAGTTATCAACACATCGCTAAGTAGAGATCAAGTGTGAGAGTAAAGTGTTGTGATTGTGTGAAAATGTCTACATTACAAATGTTGAGAGCGTTGGTGGATCAGCGACTAACTGCTGCCGTTGAAGAAATATTTGTAGTGTTAGAAAGAACGATAGCAGAATACCAGGCGGAACTTTCTAGAACTAAAGAGGAGAACAATCAACTACTGGACGCTGTTTTCAAGAAACATCAAGTTGTGTTACACAGAACAGGTTTGTTTACTTATTACTCTCACATCTTTACTAACACTATATTTGAATAATTACAAGAAAATGACATTTACATTTTATAATATAATCAGGATGAACAGTGGTGGAACAAGTCAGAGCTGGGCCGGGGGCGGCCCCCATGACGGGGCCCCCTTAACTCAAATAATAAAGCTAATTCTAACATCGTTTTACAACATGCACATGCCTCTCTGGGTTTACCGCCAACAATCTTTAACCAGGTTTTAAAACTTTTTCCAGCCATTTTTGCTGACATTTGCATTTTCCTGACATGTATTTATTTTCTCACGTTCACCACAGCATCAGCCCGTTCACAGGATGTAGAAAAATTATCAATGGGGATCTGATTTTTTTTATTTATTTTGCCTGTCTTTCACAATCCTTATGTAAGACAATAATATGTTTTTATTTTGTATGCATTCTAAGTTGGAAACAAACGTTAGCAAAATCTTAACTATCCTAATTCTAACAATGGAGTCAATGGGATCACCTCTATTCCGCTCACTAAGCCCCCTAAATAAGAATGAGTTGATCAATATAATATACCCAGAAGTCTTTTTCTTAAATGCTATCCCTTTAAAACATGCTGTAAAAATGCATATCCTCTAGAAATATTCATTATAATAGCCACAAACTGGAGGGTATATTTTTTAATTAGGATAACATTTAAAACATTGTTTCAAGTTTTTATGGAATTTTCCAGGGTGTAGCCCACCTTCCGCCCCCCGTGATCCCAAAAGGGACAAGAGGTAGAAAATGGATGATGGATGGAAAAAGCACATCATGGAATGATATTTATATTCTTGAGATGCATGAAAGATAAATTTGAGTTAATGAAATATGGAGAATAGATTGTATTGTGCACCCTTTGTTTAAAAAGGGTACAGTTAGGGCTGGACCATTGTGGGAAAAATAATAATCGCCATTATTTTGATTGATATTGTAATCACAATTACACAATTATTCATTCATTTGAAAACACCAGTATTTGTTTTCATTACCAAAACTCAACGTTAAATATAGTTTAAAAAACGGATATGAGTTAGTAACTAATCAACCACAAGTAAAAAAAATAGTTCACATAAATTTAAGTAACAATGGCAATAAAAAAAGACAGTAAAATTTTGTTTTATGTTTTAATTGTTTTTAGTTCCATTTTTTACCTTTTACACTTTTTTTTTTACTACCATTTAAGTGTGTGCTTTTTTTGTCAAATAAAAATGTATACAATGTTTATTAATTAAATGCAGAATCTCTCACATTTATTGGTGAAATACATCGTTGGACAAATTTGACCCGTACTTTGGGTCAATGCATGGATAAGTTCATCATGCTTGTGTGAGGTGCTTTTTTGAAACCTTTGTTAGCGCAGTCAGACCTATTATTGTGAAGGGGGAAGTGTGCTGCTGTTCTCAGCTTGAAGTGTGGAGGCCATTTGAGGCTGGTTAAAAAAAAAAAGGAGGGAGAGACTCAAGTTGCGACTGCTGTGCTGTTTGTACATTAATCCTACATGGATGATGTCGTTCACAACAACACAAGCAGATGAGATGTGTTGTGGATTATGGATTTTCCAACTTTAACTTCGTAGTTTAGTCGCTATTTCAAATGGGCGCCTCAAGGACGGGACGGTTGCATGTTTCACAGTAATAGTCGTTGTGACGTGTAGAGGACGAGGAAGTTTATTACCATTGTGGGGGAGTTTTCTGTGTCTACGTACCTTGGACACATCCGTACACCCACCGGAGTGACGCCACGCTCTCTCCGCCGTGTGTTTGAGGAGCCTGCAAAAGACTTGCACATACATGTAACAATCTTGTTCAATCAACAATACGGTTTGGTATAAACCTAAAAAAAAACAAAAAACAATACAACCATAAAGGAAAAAAGTTGGCTTTTGCGCCACTAGCTTAATGCTAACCTACAATGGACGACCACATTGATAGGCTAACAAAAATTAGCATTGCGATCGTTTTAAATTTGTACAAAGGTTTAACAAGTAATATTTTAGTTTAACAAAAGTGACATAAGACAACAGTCAACAGATGAATTGTTCTTCCATCCATCCATCTATTTTCCATCCGGGGGTCGCTGGAGCCTATCTCAGCTGCAATCAGGCAGGAGGTTGTCACGTTCGGAACACATTGTGATGCGTGGGGATGTCAACTCAAGATGCACGGGACCAGACAAGCAAGTTAGCAGGTAGGAGCTGGATTTAATATATAAAATAATAAAAGAACACTGATACAAAGGCAAAAGAAAGCGCGTGCAACTCACCGGGAGCTAGGCTAAACGCTAACACTGAGTAAAAAGTCCACAGAAGCGTGTGTCGAGCGCACAGAAGCTAAGGAGGAACGTAGCAAGCCAGAACAGGACAAACTTAACCAAACGTGAGTGTTGCATAAAGCAAGTGAAGAACTCAGACCCAACAAAGGCAGGTATAAATACAGAAATGGTCATCAAAGACAGGTGTGCGCCGGGCGCCAGTGCAGTTGGAACAAATGAAGTCGCTATGGTGACCAATACAAACTAGGAAGTGCACTAACTAAGAATCGGAAGAATCAAACCATAAACAAGAAACACAAAAGACTCAAATATAGACAAAAGATGTGATCCAGGAATCGGATCACAACAGAGGTGGTGTACACCCTGGACAAGTCGCCACCTCATCGCAGGCATTTTTACTTACATACATATATTCACCAAACTGTGTAGAAACTAAACTTTGTACTACTAGGCCTTCATGCCCATCAAATCTTAAAACCCCGATTTAGTATGGGACATTATTGCCAGGTCTTTTTGTGTCGCGAAATTGTGAAATTACATTTTTTCCACTCACAAAGACCCCAAACGTCCAGATTTTTAACCGCTGATTTGTATTTTTGATGTTCAGTTGGCCGAGCAGAGGAATTAGTTGTCACGACAGCAAACTGTGTCTTCTTCCATCACACCTTCAACCATCCTCCATTGCAGCAAATACATTACATTTCCTACATGTATTATTATCACTGAAGGACTGTAGAACAAGGCTAAACATAGCTTGAAACATGAATAAGTAAGTGCTTAGTCATTTTTCCCATTCAAAATAATTTGGCTGTTTTTCAAACTTCCACCATTTCCACTTTTTTCAAGTGATTCAAATCATTCCATCTTCTACATGTTTCACTAAACCTGGACATTCAAACTATCATTTTTCCAAGTTCAAAAAATTTTGAAGAATACCCAAAATTCTCATTTTTTTCAATCCCTTTCTTCACCCTTTTTTGTGTCGACCACATTTTTCGACCCACTTCAACCGTTCCACCAGCAAATCATTCCTCTTAAAGAGGACAAAAAACAAAGTTGTTTTTTTCTCTGGAAAAATTCCTGGTTTTCCCAAAATTCCAGGAATTCTACCATACTATTTCTCAACAAAAAAAAGTTACTACTGACCGATTTGAAAAATTCCAACTCATTCAGAACATTAACATATTTTAGCATTTTCTAAAAGAATTCTGCTTTTCCCAAATTTCCAAAATTTTCATGAAATTGTCATTGAAAATAATGGTACATTTTTCAAAGTTCCCCAACTAAACATTTTTCATCCGATTCACACCGTTCCAACTTCAAACTGTTCAGCCTATTCGGTAATCACAGGGTTTCCTTGACAAATTCCAAAAATTGCCAGAATTCCACGTTTTGCGTGACATTTTTCCCCATTCAAAATGAATTAGCCATTTTTCAAAGTGCCACCATTTCCACATTTTTCAACCAATTCAAACAATTCCACCTGCAACATATTCCACTAATTCTGGAAATTGAAAATATAAAATTTTTCAACCCACTTCAACCGTTCCACCGCCAAATCATTTCTCTTAATCAGGACAGAAAACAAATGTGTTTTTTAAATTGGAAAAATCCCGGTTTTCCCGAAATTCAAGGAATTCCATAAAACCATTTCTCAATCAAAAATGTTACGACTTCAACATTTCTCAACCGATCTGAAAAATTCTAACACCAACCATTTCAACTCATTCAGAACATTCACATTTTTTAGCATTTTTGAAAAAATTCCTGCTTTCCCCGAAATTCTCCAAAATTTATATGAAATTCCTATTGAAAGGAATAAAATGAAAGTTCCACAACTCCCACATTTTTCATCTGATTCAAACCGTTCCAACTTCAAAATATTCAGTGTGTTCAGGAATTGTGTGCTCCCTTTCAACACTTATTCAAAGAAATTGTCTGGAATTCCCAGTTTTTAGGGACATTTTTCCCCATTTAAAAATAACTATCCATTTTTCAAATTTCCACAATTCCCACATGTTTCAAACCATTCTACCTTCAACACATTCAATTCATCCTGGAAATACAAACAACTAGTTTTCCACATTCGACAAATTTCCAGGAATTCCCAGTTTTTTCTAACCTTATTTCCAACCTTCTTTAGTGCAATGACTCCTTTCACATTGTTCAACCCATTTCAACCGGTCCACTGTCAAAACATTCCTCTGAGTCAGCACAAAAAAAGCATGTTGGTTTAAGAACTTAAAAAAATCCCAGTTTTCCCGAGATTCAAACTCTTCAACATTTAAACTATTCTTACATTCATACTACATTCTGTCAACTTTTCAGTTCAGCTTCAGCATTGGAGCATTCAAACACAATTCTTTCAGGAATTTCTTCATCTACTTAATATTATTATAATAATTAAATGTAGCTTACCACATTGAGTGGGTGGACTGCATGAATGATGTCTTCTCAGTTCTCACTGTAACGCAATTTGAGTGTCTAGAAACACTTTAAATTAATTCAATATTACTATTATTAATAAGGTAAACAAGTTATCTTTTGAAGGAGTAGTCAGTAATCTGATTACTTCTTCCCAGTTTAACTGTGGTGACATTATCTAAATGAAAGCAAAACAGATGTCATCTTTTTTGGCCAACATGCTTGACCTCGAACAGTACAGTAGAAAATGGATGGATGGATGTTGACTATGCTCATGCTATTTTTAGAGCAGACATGTCTCTAAAGATGAATGTGAAAATGACAGTAATTATTGTCCACCAGCAGGGGGAGCTCATCACTAGTACTACTGCGTGGAGGCTGGCATGTGGTACATTATTTCCTGTGTGTGTATGACTTATTTAGAGAGAGAACAGCAAACTTTTACGTATGGCGTCTACCATTAAGGATTGCAGGAATGACTTTTAAGATGTTTTTATATGAATAAGGAGGATTGGTTGTTGGCCTGGAAAGGCATTCCCCTGAATGTCTTCTTCATGTGTCAGCTGGAAGTACCCTGACTGCTGTGAGGGGAAACTGATGAGATTGTGAGATCATATGTTGGTGCAGGACAATGTCTCATGTGACTGAGCAAAGCTGGACTTTTATCAAGAATGTTTGTTTTCTCCCGTCCCGTAGACGTCGAAGAACATATTTTTCGTGAGCAGGAAGAGGAACCACAGTCCCCCCACATTAAAGAGGAAGTTGAGACGCCACAGACCCATAGTGTTAAACTGACCCTTCACATTAAAGGGCAAGCGGAGGACCCACTGAACTTACACATCAAAAATAAAGAGGAGGACCCACTGACCCCTCACATTAAACAGGAAGAGGAGTACCCACTGACCCCTTACTTCAAAGAGGAAGAGGAGGACCAAGAGCCGCCGCAGATTAAAGAGGAAGAGGAGGAAAAGGGCATCAGTCAGCCTAAATGGTTGGAGGAGTTCCCAGTGACTGGTGTCCCTGTGAAGAGTGAAGATGATGAGGTGAAAGGTGAAAGTGAGGAGAGGGGAGGGGGGGAGCCTCCAAGCAGCAGCTCAACACAACACATGACAACAGAAGCTGATGGAGACCACTGTGGAGGATCACAAGCAGACAAGCTCTTAGCTCCACTATCAGATAGTGAGGACACAACGTCACACTCTCCTGACACTGATGATGAAGACTCTAAAGATGATAAGACATGTCACACTGACAACACTCACTTCACATCTTCTCACTGTCACAAAACCTTTAAATACCATTGTAGTCTGAAAGTACACATGAGAACACACACTGGAGAAAAACCTTTTTCTTGTTCACTCTGTAGTAAAGGTTTTGCACAAAGTCACGATTTGAAAAGACACATGAGAACACACACTGGAGAAAAACCTTTTTCTTGTTCAATATGTGGTAAAGGTTTTACACAACGTCAAAATTTGAAAGTACACATGAGAACACACTGGTGAAAAAAACGTTTCTTGTTCAATCTGTGGTAAAGGTTTTGCACAAAGTAATAATTTGAAAAGACACAAGAGAACACACACTGGAGAAAAACCTTTTTCCTGTTCGACCTGTGGTAAAGGTTTTACAAGAAGTACATATGCGAAAGTACACACGAGAACACACACTGGTGAAAAATCACATTCCTGTTCAATCTGCAACAGAAGCTTTTGTTGACGATCAACCCTTGTAGCACACATGAGAAGACACCCAGGAGAGAAAGTGTTGAGTTGCAGTGTGTGTGGTGAAAGATTGTCTTCTAAGTAGCAGTGTAAGAAACACAAGTGTGCTGGTGAGAACAGCAGCAGCAAATGAAACTGCAGGATTTGAAATAAACTGTCAAGACTTTCATTTTGACTTTCTAACAACATCAGCACATATAACATGTGTGACATTGTTGTTTGTCTAACAATCTGTTTAATATGCTTCTACATTTATAGATTAGACACTTCAGATTAGTGCTTTTATTACAGTCAAGTACATGAGTTAATATACACATTTGTGTACTTTGAAATGAACAGATTTTTGACTGAAAAGGTGAGAATAAATAGTATATAAAATATGTTACTTACAGTAAACATTTTAAGTGTAGATATCCATAATTTACTTTTATACTTATTCATAATAGTGTTTCATATGTTTTTTGTAATAATGAAGAGTTGCATATTTTATTTTCTAATTGTAGATGATTCCATAGATGAACTCTTATATATGATGTACATATTTGTTTTACATGTGTTCATACCTTTGCTTTTGAGTACACATAAATCCCTCTTAGTTCATATTTACTGGTTCACATCTGAAACATCTTCTGGACCACTTCTGGAAGCATATTATCATTTACTTTATACATCATTGGTGCAGGGAACGGTGCTGGCCCCTCTTCTCTTCACCCTGTACACCGCTGACTTCTGCTACAACTCAGAGCTGTGTCACATCTAGAAGTACGCGGATGACACAGCCATCGTCGGGTGCATCAGGGACGGCAGAGAGGAGGAGTTTCGGAACCTGGTGAGGGACTTTGTTGTCTGGTGCCACACGAACGTCTTGCAGCTCAATCCGTCAAAGACCAAGGAGCTGGTCATTGACTTTGGGAGGTCGAGTCCACGGTCACAACCTATTGTGATCGAGGGAGTTGAGGTACAGACCGTGGACTCATTCAAGTACCTCGGGGTTTGGGTGGACAATAAGCTGGACTGGACTGTTAACACGGACCACCAGTACAAGAAAGGACAGAGCAGGCTGTACTTCCTCAGGAGACTGCACTCCTTCAACATTTGTAGAAAACTCCTGTGGATGTACTACCAGTCTGCTGTTGCCAGTGTTCTGTTCTACATGGTAGTGTGCTGGGGGGGGCAGTACATCTAAGAAGGACAGCTCCAGACTTGAGAAACTGATCAGGCGGGCCGGTTCTACGATCGGAATGAAAGTGGACTCACTGGTGAGGGTGGCAGAGAAGAGGACTGTGGACAAACTAGTGAGCATCCTGGATGATGCCAGTCACCCTCTGCATAGTGTTATCAGCAGCCAGAGGAGCCTGTTCAGTTCTAGACTGCTTCATCCCAAGTGCAGGACTAATAGACTCAAAAACTCCTTTGTCCCACACGCCATTAGACTGTACAACTCCTCTCTGGGGCGGGGGGCGGGGGGTATTAGGATGACAGGGGATGCAAAACAATAACAGTGCAATACATTTTCATAACATGGTCACTACTGCCTACTTTGTCTTGTTATATTCTTATTTTACTGTTATATTGTTGTTCCCATTGTTTTTATTCTTTTTGTAATATTTCTCTATTTTGTTTCCTTTTAAACCCCCATTATTTACTTTTTACTTTCTTTTTTTTTTTTTAAATTGATCTCAACTCTGTACACTGCTGCTGGAATTTTTAATTTTCCTGAAGGAACTCTCCTGAAGGAATCAATAAAGTACTATCTATCTATCTATCCATCTATCTATCTATCTATCTATCTATCTATCTATCTATCTATCTATCTATCTATCTATCTATCTATCTATCTATCTATCATTTGAACAATTGTTTTTTTATACAAGATCATTTACTTTTAAAATGTGTGACTTTATGAATCATTTGTTGGGTCTCTATAATCCATTCTATTAATTGTCCTTTTTACTTTCTTGTGTAATATGAATATTGTTTTGTGATTGTTTTATATGTATGTCCCCAGACTTTTATGCAATGAACAATGTATGCTTCAACTAAAGTTGGGTACAATAATTATAGTTAATATTCATAAGTATGTATTTTATTCTATTTCGTATTGCACTCCATTTTTTTATGTTTTCTTTATATGACTTACATGTAGTGTCCAGCTTACTTCATCATCTATATTAACTCCTAAAAATGTGATGACCTTTATTCCTTTCATTTCAATATTATCCATCATAATTTGTGTTTTACATTTTTACAATCTCCAAATATGGTATATTTAGTTTTAAGTGGAAACAAGTGGAAAGGGGATCAATTGGAAGTCTCCTATCAAATTTTAAAAGAAAACTGTTGAAATTATCAAAGTGTGGTTAAAGCTGAGAAAACAAAATATTTGTCAGACTTAATTTTAAGTAGCATCAGTAAGCCATTTGTTCTTTTTAATAACATCAGTAATGTTCTTAAACCGAATCCAGCCACTTCACTGGAGATGACAAGTGAAACTTGTGAAAAATTTCTCTCCTTTTTTAATGATGAGGTTGCTTCTATTCTGGCAAATCTTTCTCGTTTTCCATTAAGTTTTAATGTGGCCACTCAGTGCTCGACTGTGTTCTGTCACTTTGAGCCTGTGTCCATGCCTGAACTTACAGGAATAGTCGGCAAGCTAAAACCCTCGTCATGTTCCACAGACCCAGTCCCCCCTCGCTTTTTTAAAGAAATCTGGGACACTATTGATGTGTCTGTTAGGAACATCATCAACAGCAGCTTGATTTCTGGCTGTGTCCCCTCCTTTTGTAAAAGAGCTGTTGTTGAGCCTTTGATTAAAAAACCAGGTCTTGATTCGACAAGTTTGTCAAATTATCGGCCCATTTCCAAATTACCTTTTGTGTCAAAGATTTTGTAGAAATGTGTTCTGGCACAACTGCAGCCTTTTTTAGATGAAAATAGCACTTTAGATCCATTTCAGTCTGGATACAAAGCTTTGCACAGTACTGAATCTGCACTATTAAAGGTTTTTAATGACTTGCTTTTAATGTCTGATTCTGGCAGCTCTGCCATTTTAGTGCTTTTAGATCTTACAGCTGCCTTTGACACAGTTGACCACACAATTCTTTTAGACCGCCTGAGAGACTGTGTGGGTGTCAGGGGGACTGCGTCACAGTGGTTCAGATCTTACCTGTCTGAGAGGTCCTTCTCTGTCAGGCTGGGGGACGCCACCTCCTCTTCTGCCCCGCTTTACTGTGGTGTCCCCCAAGGATCTATTTTAGGCCCCATCCTGTTCGCTCTTTATTTCCTCCCTCTTGGAGATATTTTTAAGAAACATGGAGTGTTTTATCACTTTTATGCAGAAGACTGCCAAATTTATATGCCGATTTCAAAAGGCCACGGCCCCCTGATACCCCTTCTTAACTGTCTATGTGACGTCAAGGCTTGGTTAGCCCAGAATTTTTTAATAATGAATGAGGGAAAAACGGAAATTTTAGTTTTTGGTCCGGCCCTCACTGACTTGGGACCATTGCAAAATGATGTGTGTCCCAAAGTCACCAGCGATTTTAAACTAGACAAACAAGTCAAGTGCGTTTTAAAATCGTGTTTTTATCACCTTCGTCTTTTAGTAAAGGTTAAACCGTTTTTATTTTTTAACCTTTTTGAAGAAGTCGTGCATGCTTTTATTTCAAGTGGCCTGGACTACTGCAATGCACTTTATGCTGGCATTAGCCAAAAAAATCTCTCCCGGTTGCAGTTAGTCCAGAAGGCGGCAGCAGGACTTTTAACAGGGGCCAGGAAACGCCAGCATATAACCCCAATTCTTCAGAGTTTGCACTGGCTCCCTGTTCATTTTAGAATTGATTTTAAAACATTGCTGTTTGTTTTTAAATCTTTACATGGACTGGCACCTCAATATATCTCGGACTTCATCCAAATTTACATTCCTGCGCGCGCTCTGAGGTCCGAGAGCCAGCTTCAGCTCGTGGTGCCCAAAACCAGACTTAAGACCAGGGGAGACAGGGCCTTCTCTGTGGTCGGCCCTAAGCTCTGGAACACTCTGCCCCTCCATGTTCAAACTGCTTCCACAGTGGAGTGTTTTAAGTCTCGTCTTAACACCCACTTTTATTCTTTGGCTTTTAACACTACGTGAGTTGTGTGGTCCTCTGTCCTCTGTTGTCCTCTGTGTTTTTTATACACTTTGATTATTATTTTACAGTTTTAATTGATTTTACCCTTTAAAATAGTTTTTAATCATATTTGTTTTTGTATTGTTTTTATTGGTTTTATTTGTATTTATTTTTGTTTTATTCAGTCATTGGTGGAGCATAATATTGTTTTTAACATGGCTGTGCAGCACTTTGGAAACGTTATTGTTGTTTAAATGTGCTATATAAATAAAGTGGATTGATTGGATTATTGAAGTTTAGTGACAGTTTATTGATGTTAAGCCATCTTTTTATGGTCAAGTTCTCTCTGGATAAAATAAGATGAGAGTTAAATCAAGCGGTAATGAAGGTGAAGAATGGAAGATTATTATATACATAATTATATATAGATAGTAGTGACAATTAAAGACACTTTCATCCTGTTCATTTGAGCAAAGAAAGAGAGTAAAGTGTAATATTGTAAACAATAGAAGAATATCAATATCCGCAGTCAATATTCCAACATTGTGAAGCTGAGCTATGGTAAAAACATATTCAGCTTTGAAGGCTTTATGAGAGTGATGTAATTATCAGAATCAGAATCAGAAATACTTTATTAATCCCTGAGTGGAAATAAACATTTTCATTAACATGTGAATATTCAATGTAATATTGTATGATATTAATACAATAATAAAATGGTACGTTTGGGGATGTGTAATATTGTTTGAATTAACATCCTGAATAGTTTTAATTAGTAGAGAGTGAAACAAATGAGGAAGTAGTCATAATAATGGTTTGTTTTTAGCCTGTTTATGAATAATTAAAGATAATTAAAATACAAAAAACAGAGCTTACATCCTCAGTGAGCTGAACTTCAGCAGTAAAGATGAGAGAAATAATGTGGAAAGGTCAGAAGTCAAATGTTTCTTCAGGTAATACATGGAGCCTCTGCTGCCAACTATTTATATAAAAAAACTATATATATATATATGTATATATATATATATATATACATATATATATATATATATATATATATATATATATATATATATATATATATATATATATATATATATATATATATTAGGGGTGGGCAAATTAATGGGTTAATTATGCGTTAACTCATCAATCTATTAACGCCGACAATTATTTTATCTCACATTTGCGTATGTTGTTTACATGCTTTTATTTTGTTAACGCCTTTTCTTAACAAGATGGCAACTCCCGGATGTACTTCGGCGTCGATGGGCTCTTGGTAAAGATGGAACATTTGGCAAAAATACCAGACGATTCTGCAAATTTCATGGCTGGCTTACAGCGTGGTCACTCCGGGATCACTTACGACCGCCAGACAATTCTGAATGTGGATAGATCGGGCCGTTTTGGACTGAATGAGGCGTGCTTGCTAGACCGGCTAGCTAGCATGGGAATACTTTGCCGGCTACATCCAGCGGCCTGTGAAGCAGCGGAGTATTTGTGTTGTCTGTCTATTTATCAATAATGCAGACGAGGAGTGTTGGCTGAGTTCTTAACGTTTGCTTTCAGAGCGTGCATATCACAACATACAAGATGCTGTCATGGCGACACACAACCTATACCGGGCTACCGCGCATGCTCGTCACTCCTGTTGCATGCTGGGTAAGGTAGTTCTTTTTTTCCCTGGCTCATAACATCACAAATAGTACCATGTATATGATGCGTTCAGTTTATCAAAGCACCAAGCAAACAATCGGAAAATTCCCATCATATCAAGTCCTAGATATGGTCATAATTATTTTAAGTGCACTACGCAGAATAAACACAACATTATTAATATTGCTACTACGGATAATTTGATCAAACATTCCCTAAAACAGCCCACTACCTGTAATATAGTTTTTTTAAACATAAGACTCTGATAAAAAAAAATGTTTCTGCTGTTACCTCAGAAATTGCCTGTTCAGATGTTATGATTGTGGCTCAGAGATTTGTATGTAGATTATATTTATTTTCCATAACAAACAGGATAACTTTAATACCCTGGCAGTGGCAATAAGCTTAAATGTTTGTATTTAAATTTTTTGAGTTGATTTTCATAAAATATGCTATTTAACTGCTACTGTTTAACAAGGACTGATTTAAATTGTGTTTGCACAACAAATGTTTTGGCGCTTTTGTTCATGTGAGAGAATATTCCAATAAAGGTGCACTACACACTACTTTTGAATTCATTATTGGGCTTTGCGTATACAATGCAGTTAATCGCGATTAATCGGAGAAATAGTGCGATTAACTTTGATTACAATTTTAAATTGTTGCCCAGCCCTAATATATATATATATATATATATATATATATATATATATATATATATATATATATATATATATATATATATATATATATATATATATATATATATATATATATATATATATATATATATATATATATATACCTATATATATATCGATATATATATATATACCTATATATATATCGATATATAGATATATAGCTAGATATAATATAAATAACGACAAAGGAAATTTTAAAAGGACATGAAAACCTCCCACATTCTAAAATACATTATAAAAACGATTACCATCAAAGACAAAAATAATACCATGAGTGTAATATTTATTTTGTTTCTTGTTTTTCTTTCCTTATGCTACTGTTGTTTCAAAACATTTTCAAATATTTAAATATTTTTATGGAAATAGGTTTTATGTTTTTTTTTTTTTTTTTTGGTTGATTTGAAATGGACAAGTTTACTTTTATTTTCACAAGAAGTAAACCGGGGGTGGAAAGCTGGTTGTACTTATTCCTCTCGCGAGATTTGGAAAAGAGCTGGTTACTTGTTTCTCTCGCGAGATCTGACAACACTGCGCGCGAACCAAACACGGCGAGGACAAAGCAAGATGGCGTCTGACGGTGAAGACGTTATTGCAGTCGTCACAGTTCAATGTTCTTAATCTATGCCTCCATGTACACATATATGTCCTTTATTAGACTCTAGTAAATAGAGTAAACATCGTTAATAACTGTTTGCATCCGGTTATATTAGTCTGAGCGCACTTTGATGCTTCTCGAGCTAGCTTAGCCTGCTAGTTAGCTTAGCTTGTTAGCTGCTAACAAAGAGAGGCGGAAGTGATCAAAACACATCACTAAGTAGAGATCAAGTGTGAGTGTAAAGTGTTGTGATTGTGTGAAAATGTGCCAAAGAACCACAGCAGAGTACGAGGAGGAACTTAGTCCAACAAAAGAGGAGAAAGAGCGACAACATGAAAAACATCAAGTTGTGTTACACAGAACAGGTTTGTTTACTTCTTACTCTCACATCTTTACTAACTTTATATTTCATTATTCACACTATTCTTAAATAGATTGTCTACAGGAAGATTAATTGTCATGTGAGGATGATGCACTGATTGTTTTACATTGTTCATAAAAACGAGACAGTTTCAGACACACAATATTTATGAGAGGTTGATGTTTGTAACAATGTGTATCAACATGTTCACACAAAACTCACACAGTCACCGGGGGAATATTCCAGAGAGCAGGTTAAGTGCAAAGTCCTGAGTATGTAAAGCTTAAGAGTTTTACCTCCAAAAATAAGAGAGGTAAGACAAAGTCAGAGTCAGTTACCATGGTTACTGACGCTGTTAACCTAGCCTGCTAGCTGGCAGGTTTGACAAGTTATATATGTGTGTCAAAGCTATTAGTTCCTTCATATTGGTGCAGCCATTAACCTACTACAACACCTACTACATCCACCTACTCAGTGTTCTAGTGGTTAGAGTGTCTGCCCTGAGATGGGTAGGTTGTGATTTCAAACCCCACCTGAGTCATACCAAAGACTATAAAAATTGGACCCATTACTTTCCTGCTTGGCACTCAGCATCAAGGGTTGGAATTGGGTTTGGAATTGGGGGTTAAATCCCCATAAAACAGATTCCTGGGCGCGGCCACCGCTGCTGCTCACTGCTCACTTCACCTCCCAAGGATTGATCAAGGGTAATGGGCCAAATGCAGAGAATAATCTCCCCACACCTTGTGTGTGTGTGACAATCATTGGTACTTTAACTTTTTAACGTGGCAGTGATTGTGGAAAAACCAAGCCTGATCTAAAGATGACATCTTGATCTCATACCATCTCAGACTAATTGACCGTTCATTATTAAGTGAAGTGTCTTATAGTTGCTTAAATTAGTTTTTAACCAAGCAACACTATGTTTTATCCAGTTACTCGATTAATCGAAAACGTTCCCAGTGGAACACTTGATTAATAACATTTTCAATAGCCACAGCACATTATTTCATAGCAAGTAGGAGTTAAAATGTGATTTGTTTGTGTCCTGTAGACATCCGTCAGCTGATTGGACACCAAGAAGAATGTCTCCCTCATCTGCAGGGGGACAGTTTCACTTTAGAGTATCCACAGCCCTCACATTTTAAAGGGGACAAGGAGTATCCACAGCCCCCCTATTTCAAAGAGGAAGAGGGGGGAGAGTGTCCTGTAGGGCAGGAGGAGGCTGATGTCAGCAAGTTTCCACTGACTGTTGTCTCTGTGAAGACTGAAGAGCATGAAGACAAACCACCTGAGTCCTCACAGCTTCATCACAGTCCAAGTAAGCACAACATCCACATATCATCTAATACAATGTTTGTGACACATATTCTTCCGGGGGCCACATTTATCACTAAAGATGGAGATAAACTTGCTTTTTAACACCACCATTTAAAAATCAATCATCAACAGTGTAATTGCTGGGGTGTAACCATGTGACCTAGAGGCCGTCCTCCTTACCTCACGTGGTCAAATGAAGGCAAACATTCAATATGGCTACTGTTTATTTACCTTAGCAGCACATATGTCAGCATATTTCAAAGGTTTAGTGGTGAAGATTGGGGATGTATTTGTGTATACGTGTATTTGTATTGAACCGTTTCGGTATGGGGGTTTCGGTTCGGTTCGGAGGTGTAACGAACGAGTTTCCACACGAACATATTAGTCTAAAGTCTTAACAAGCTGTGCCGCTTCGTTCTGCCTGTTTCCATCGGTACTCTACACAGCACCCAGCATTGTCCCACCCACACAACCATCTGATTGGTTACAGACAGAGCAGTAACAGCCAATCAGCAGTGCATATTCACAGTGCAAGGAGTTAGTGCTCCACCGTCGTCATGAGCAGGTAGGTGTTTAGCAGGTAAGCATCAGCCAGCGGACTCTCCCCAAATTATAGTAAACACCTCCCAGTCAACTACAAACCCCGTTTCCATATGAGTTGGGAAATTGTGTTAGATGTAAATATAAATGAAATACAATGATTTACAAATCATTTTCAAGCCATATTCAGTTGAATATGCTACAAACACAACATATTTGATGTTCAAACTGATAAACCTTTTTTTTTTTTTTTCGCAAATCATTAACTTTAGAATTTGATGCCAGCAACATGTGACAAAGAAGCAAAGAAGTTGGGAACGGTGGCAATAAATACTGATAAAGTTGAGGAATGCTCATCAAACACTTATGTGGAACATCCCACAGGTGTGCAGGCTAATTGGGAACAGTTCAGTGCCATGGTTGGGTATAAAAGCAGCTTCCATGAAATGCTAAGTAATTCACAAACAACAATGGGCTGAGGGTCACCAATTTGTATGCATATTGTCGAACAGTTTTGGAACAACATTTCTCAACGACCTACTGCAAGGAATTTAGGGATTTTGCCATCTACGGTCCGTAAAATCATCAAAACGTTTAGAGAATCTGGAGAAATCACTGCACGTAAGCGATGATATTACGGACTTTTGACCCCTCAGGCGTTACTGCATCAAAAAGCGACATCAGTGTGTAAAGGATATCACCACATGGGCTCAGGAATACTTCATAAAACCACTGTCAGTAACTACATTTCAAATTATATTTGGAAACAGAGGACGTGGTGTCCTCCAGAGCAAAGAGGAAAATAACCATTCGGATTGTTGTAGGCGCAAAGTTCAAAAGGCAGCATCTGTGATGGTATGGGGGTGTATTAGTGCCCAAGGCACAGGTAACTTACACATCTGTGAAGGCACCATTAATGCTGAAAGGTCCATACAGGTTTTGGAGCACCATATGTTGTCATCCAAGCAACGTTATCAAGGACGCTCCTGCTTATTTCAGCAAGACAAGTGTTACAACAGTGTGGCTTCGTAAAAAAAGAGTGTCCAGACCTGTCTCCCATGGAAAATGTGTGGCGCATTATGAACCGTAAAATACGACAGTGGAGACCCCGGACTGTTGAACGACTGAAGCTCTCCATAAAACAAGAATGGTAAAAAATTATCCACTTTCAAAGCTTCAAAAATTAGTTTCCTCAGTTCCCAAATGTTTATTGAGTGTTGTTAAAAGAAAAGGTGATGTAACACAGTGGTGAACATACCCTTTCCCAACTACTTTGGCACGTGTTGCAGCCATGATATTCTAAGTTAATTATTATTTGTAAAAAAAATAAAGTTTATGACTTTGAACATCAAATATATTGTCTTTGTAGTGCATTCAATTGAATATGGGTTGAAAAGGATTTGCAAATAGTTGTATTCCGTTTATATTTACATCTAACACAATTTCCCAACTCATATGGAAACAGGGTTTGTACTAGTAACATCACTATGAGCCCTTTGACGTTCTAGAAACAAACAGCAGCTCAGCTCGCTCGCAGTCCTGGCTTGAGGTGAAGGCTAATTAGCTTTTAACGTTAGCGCATTTTGCTGTGTGTGTGTGTGTGTTACAAACAGCAAAGCCCTGTCCGTCTGTTATTTAACTTTTCCTTTTTATGTATTAATTGAGCTGTTTTGAAGCATCAAACAAGGACATTATGTTAAATGAAGAGTTTCTGTCTCTGATCGTTGATATAATAATGAGTTTTAGGTATTTCAAAGATGGCGCTAGTATGTGCTTTGGCCTGCTGTGTCTCGCTGTCAGCTCTGTTCGTTTTTGTGTTGTTTGCGTCTATTTTCGTCTCTGTCAGCTCACTGCTTGTGTATGACGAAGAAGGCCCAGCAAAGGATGTACTTCCTGCGGCAGCTGAGGTAACTTAAGGTGCCGACCAAGATGCTGGTGCAGTTTTATTCATCCATCATCGAGTCCATCCTCACCTCCTCCATCACTGTGTGGTTCCCCGGCGCCACAGTCCAGGACAAGCATCGACTGCAGCGCATCGTATGTGCTGCTGAGAAGGTGATTGGCTGCAAGCTCCCATCCCTCCAGGACCAGGAGGCGTGTGGGTCAGATCACAGCTGACTCTTCTCACCGTCCCAGTCAGCTTTTTCACCTGCATGGATTCCTGCCTTCCTTTCCCGCCCCCTGGTTCCTCTCCCCCAGCGGCAGTGTCTCCGGCGCCGTGGTAAACGTGGCGGCCAGCTGGTGAAATTTAGGGCACTCCTGGCCCGGCTTCCCATGGCTTCCCGAAGGAGGAATGGTGCGGTATCCGGTCTCCTCCTGCACCCATGCTCGCTGGATCCCATCAGTTCCTGGCTTGTTCCTATATCGTTGGTTTGGAGGATGAGACTTGCCGCCGTTGCTCCTGCTGTCCCCGCCCCCGGAGGCGCGGGGTGGATTCCCGCCACCTGCGGGCTGTCTGTCGGGCCCCACCTGGAATAGCTGCGGCCTTGGACGTGGTGGCCCCTGCCAGGTTCAGTCTTGTGAACGCAAAATCTTTGACAAACAAAACGATTGAACTTCCCGCAGACTTGACCAATTCTGTGTGACGGAAACATGGCTGAGAGCCGGTGAGTCCGCCCCTCTTAATGAACTTCTGCTTCCAGAGTGTTCCTACGTTTATTCTCCGCGGTCGTCTGGTCGAAAAGGAGGAGGATTAGCAGTGGTTTTTAAAAATGAATTTAAATGTCGTCTGATACGCCTGCAATCCTCCTTTTCAAGCTTGGAACTGTGCATGTTTGAACTGGGTCTTTCTGATGTCGTCCTGTGTGCTGTCGTCCATCGACCACCCAAGTACCACAAAGACTTTATAACTGACTTTTCTGAAATTTGGGCTGAAATCCTGCCTAAATATAATCTTGTCCTTATTGCTGGTGATTTTAATATTCACACCTAAGCCCAGACGAGTCGCTTTCCAGGAGCTTCCTGACTCATTTAACTTTGTACAGTCTGTGTGTGGTTCCACACATGAACGCAGGCATAAACTCCATTTAGTGCTCTCGTATGGTTTGCGACGCTGTGTTCTCTGATCATATGCCGATCCTGTTTGATATTCCCACTCAGTGTCCGTTACATTGTGCGCTCCGCCTCAACGCTCTCGCATGTTTAATTCTTGGTCTCCTGCTCTGTTTTCTCTTCCATTTTTTAGAATCTTTGTGATGATAATTCTGCAGCCTCTGTGTGTCTGAATACTGAAGAGTTGGTTTCTGGGTTCAACTCTATTTGTTTACAAACACTGGATACTATCCCTCCTTTCAAGTTCCGCCGCGCCAAACCCACACCTGAGCCCTGGTTGAATGACATCACTCGTGCGGCCAGGCGCGAATGTAGGAGAGCAGAGAGAACAATGGAAAAAAGACAGGCTGCATGTGTCCTTTGCCATTTTTAAAGAGAGCATGTTATCTGAGATTATAGCTTCTAACTGTAACAACCCCAGAGTTCTGTTCAAGACCATTAGCATTGTCATTGATGCTCCCAAATCTGTTGGTTTTGATGCTTCTTCAGAATTCTGTGAAAATTCTGTCCACTTTTTCACTGACTAAATTGTATCAACTAGAGCCAGTTTATTTCAGCTTTCCTAGGACCTTTCTATTCCTCTGCACTTTTCTTCTGTTTTCCATCAGTTTGAGCCGGTGTCCTTTTCCTTTCTAAAGGACACGGTTAGTCATATGAAGCCCTCTGGTTCTCCTGCAGATGCCCTCCCACCTCGCGTGTTTAAGGAGGTACTTGCTACTATTGGATCAAGCGTCCTTAACATTATCAATAGTAGCCTCTCTTCTGGAATAGTACCAGCAGAGTTTAGAGGATGGAAGAGGGGTTAGTGCGTCTGCCTCACAATATGAAGGCCCTGAGTAGTCAGGGTTCAATCCCGGGCTCGGGATCTTTTTGTGTGGAGTTTGCATGTCCTCCCCGTGAATGCGTGGGTTCCCTCCGGGTACTCCGGCTTCCTCCTACTTCCAAAGAAATGCACCTGGGGATAGGTTGATTGGCGACACTAAATTGGCCCTAGTGTGTGAATGTGAGTGTGAATGTTGTCTGTTTATCAGTGTTGGCCCTGTGATTTTATGTTGTTTAGTCCAAGTCGCTCTCCCTCCCCTCGGCACTTACAACTACTGTACGTAGGGATTTATCTCGACTCGTCTTGACGACTGCAACGCCCTGTATGTAGGCATTAGCCAGGCCTCCCTCGCCTGCCTGCAGCTCGTGCAGAACTCTGCTGCTCGTCTACTAACACAGACCCACAGGCGTGAGCACATCACCCCCATACTAGCGTCCCTTCACTGGCTCCCTGGGCTCTACCGAATCAATTAGTAGAACTACTATTTGTTTTCAAATGTCTAAACAACATCGCTCCAACATACATCTCCGACCTCCTTCGGCCTTGCTGAACACGCCCCCCCACCCCCTCCTGATCCCTTAGATCATGGGGGGTGGGGGGGGGGTCCAGTAACGTCAGCTGCTGTTGACGGTCCCTGACACAAGGCTGAAGCTAAGCGGTGACAGAGCTTTCGCCGCTGCTACTCGCAAGCTCTGGAACAACTTAACTTTGAGTGTTAGACAGGCCTCCTCTCTTCCTGTTTTTAAATCACTCTTAAAAACACACTTTTATTCCATGGCCTTTAACATTCTGTGATCTCCATTTTGCTATGGCAGCCCATTATGCACCTGCTGTGAACCTGTTTCTATGTTTTATTTATTTATTTATTATCTATCGTGCTTTGTTTGTGTTGTGGTGTGTTTGCTAGTTTCCCTTGTGTTATCTTTTAACCTGCCTATTGTACAGCATTTTGTGGTAAATATTAAATGTGCTTTATAAGTAAAGTTGATTTGGTTTGATTTGAGCAAAGCTGGACTTTTCTAAAGAATGTTTGTTTTCTCCTGTCCCGCAGACGTTGAAGAAGAACCTCTACCCCATGAGCAGGAGAAGGAACCACAGTCCCCCAACATACGCGAGAAAGAAGAGGTACCACATTCCCAGCACAGCAAAGAGGGAGGAGAGGAGCCACATCCCCCCCACATTAAAGAGGAAGGCGAGACGCCACAGACCCATAATGTTAAACTGACCCTTCACATTAAAGGGCAAGCGGAGGACCCACTGATCTTACACATCAAAAATGAAGAGGTGGACCTACTGACCCCTCACTTTAAGGAGCAAGAGAACCTGCTGACCGCTCACATTAAAAAGGAAGAGGAGGACCCACTGACCCCCTACTTTAAAGAGGAAGAGGAGGACCAAGAGGCGCCGCACATTAAAGAGGAAGAGGAGGACCAAGAGGTGCCGCACATTAAAGAGGAAGAGGAGGACCAAGAGCCGCCGCACATTAAAGAGGAAGAGGAGGAAGAGGGCATCAGTCAGCCTAAATGGTTGGAGGAGTTCCCAGTGATTGGTGTCCCTGTGAAGAGTGAAGATGATGAGGTGAAAGGTGAAAGTGAGGAGAGGGGAGGGGGGGAGCCTCCAAGCAGCAGCTCAACACAACACATGACAACAGAAGCTGATGGAGACCACTGTGGAGGATCACAAGCAGACAAGCTCTTAGCTCCACTATCAGATAGTGAGGACACAACGTCACACTCTCCTGACACTGATGATGAAGACTCTAAAGATGATAAGACATGTCACACTGACAACACTCACTTCACATGTTCTCACTGTCACAAAACTTTTAAATACCATTGTCGTCTGAAAAGACACATGAGAACACACACTGGAGAAAAACCTTTCTCTTGTTCAATCTGTAGTAAAGGTTATGCACAAAGTCAGAATTTGAAAAGACACATGAAAACACACACTGGAGAAAACCTTTTTACCTGTTCAATATGTGGTAAAGGTTTTACAGAAAGTCAACATTTGAAAGTACACATGAGAACACACACTGGTGAAAAACCTTTTTCATGTTCAACCTGTGGTAAAGGTTTTACAGAAAGTCAGAAATTGAAAGTACACATGAGAACACACACTGGTGAAAAGCCTTTTTTCTGTTCAACCTGTGGTAAAGGTTTTGCACAAAGTCAGGATGTGAAAAGACACATGAGAACACACACTGGTGAAAAAGCTTTTTCCTGTTCGATCTGTGGTAAAGGTTTTACAAGAAGTACAGATGTGAAAAGACACATGAAAACACACACTGGTAAAAAATTACATTCCTGTTCAATCTGCAACAGAATCTTTTGTCGACGACCAAACCTTGTAGCACACATGAGAAAACACCCAGGAGAGAAAGTGTTGAGTTGCAGTGTGTGTGGTGAAAGATTGTCTTCTAAGTACCAGTGTAAGAAACACAAGTGTGCTGGTGAGAACAGCAGCAGCAAATGAAACTGCAGGATTTGAAATAAACTGTCCAGACTTTCATTTTGACTTTCTAACAACATCAGCACATATAACATGTGTGACATTGTTGTTTGTCTAACAATCTGTTTAATATGATCTTTACATTTATAGATTACATAGTTTGAAATATAAAATTATTACTTATTTGTACTTGTAATTGTTAATAATCCCATAGATTATCACCTTTATATGATATACATATGTACTGGTTCACATCTGAAACATCTTCTGGACCACTTCAGGAAGCATATTATTATTTACTTTATACATCATTTAAACAGTTGTCTTTTATACAATTTTAAAATGTGTGATTTTATGAATCATTTGTTGGGAATCTGTAATCCATTTTATTATTATCTTTATTACTCTCTTTTGTATTATGATAATTGTGTTGTGATTATTTTAAATGTATGTCCCCAGACCTTTATGCAATAAAAAGTGAGAGAAAATGTCTGAATTGTTTGTGGAAGGATGGTTTTGTTTTTCAAACATACATTTGTGAATTAAAAACATCCATCCATCCATTTTCTACCACTTTTCGCTTTGGGGTCACGGGGGGCGCTGGTGCCTATCTCAGCTACAATCAGGCGGAAGGCAGTGTACAACCTGGATAAGTCGCCACCTCATCGCAGGGCCAACACAGATAGACAGACAACATTCACACTCACATTCACACACTAGGGACCATTTAGTGTTGCCAATCAACCTATCCCCAGGTGCATGTCTTTGGAGGTGGGAGGGGCCTATCCCCAGGTGCATGTCTTTGGAGGTGGGAGGGGCCTATCCCCAGGTGCATGTCTTTGGAGGTGGGAGGAAGCCGGAGTACCCGGAGGGAACCCACGCAGTCACGGGGAGAACATGCAAACTCCACACAGAAAGATCCCTTATTGTGTTTTCGACATTTTTTTTTTTTCTTTTTCAACATCCCCAAAACAATATTAATATCAATCAAAGTTTGGAATGTCAGGGAAAGCCGATATTGTACATCGTCTCACAGGGTTTTCATTCATTCATTTCATTCATAAAATATAGTGTTTATTTTGTTTCCCTATCACAGAATGAACAAGTGTTGTCTTCAATTGCAAAACAACATCTTAAAAATTATTTAAAGTTATCAATCCGGGGCTTTTTTTCTTAAATTAACCCTTTGGCGTTTAGAAGAATGGAAACTTTCAAATTATGGGTATTTTCTATTTTTTTTTTTTGTTCCAGAGAAAATACAGTAAAGAAGAAATAGTAAAGAAGTAAAAAAAAAAGATTTACAGGAATTACAATATTTTGAACAAAAGCCTTTATAATTGTTTAAAATATTGTGTCTGTTTGCAGGTCGTACTTAATGAAACATTCAAGTAATAAAATAGTTTTATCATTCAATAAGTGCATCAGCGACCAAATGCCTTTTTCAAACCATTGCTGTACAAAGATGGATTTGTTTCTCATTTTAATATAACAATTCCATAGTGGAGTATTGTGTGTGATGAAGTTGTGTTTGTAAATTAGTTTCCAGTACAACAACACTTGCTGGTAGGGATGGGTACTGTTCACTTCTAATTCCATGTTTTATGTGTTATATATGTCAATATATTGTGTGTTTGTATTTTGCCAACATGGTAGAATCACATGATAGGCAGGTTGTATCATGTTTTTCTGTCAGAAGAGCAAGGTTTTGTTTGGACGAGCAATATGTAGCTGTATTGACAAGTATGGCAAGTTCCTGTAAGCGTTGTAAGAAAAGCAAAAGGGTGCATTGCCAAAGGCGTAAAGCACATGGTATTCCCGCTCACTCTCCCATCCAAATACTAACCAGGCCTGACCGGGCTTACATTCTCAGAGCTGACCAGATCCGGCATGCTCAGTGTAGTCTGGCCGTAAACTGAGCAAATAACCTCAACATCAGATTTTTAAATGTGACAAGCTGCTTGACAGGACCTTTCTGCAATGAGCAAGGTGCTCTTTTTCTCAGCCTCTCCAACTCTTTGGACGTTTACGCCACTGCTAGCACTGAAGTGCCTTGAGGGCACGTGGGTCACTGTTGGTGATACTGCAAACCTTGCTATCAATCTCAAAGCCGGTCAAAAGTAAACAAACATGTATGAGTTGAAAGTGAGAGTAGTAAAGCGGGGCTCAGTGTGACGTGAGAGTGCATCCAACACACTTACAGTCCAAAGTAAACAAACATGTATGAGTTGAAAGTGAGAGTAGTAAAGCGGGGCTCAGTGTGACGTGAGGGTGCATCCAACACACTTACAGTCCAAAGTAAACAAACATGTATGAGTTGAAAGTGAGAGTAGTAAAGCTGGGCTCAGTGTGACGTGAGGGTGCATCCAACACACTTACAGTCCAAAGTAAACAAACATGTATGAGTTGAAAGTGAGAGTAGTAAAGCTGGGCTCAGTGTGACGTGAGGGTGCATCCAACACACTTACAGTCCAAAGTAAACAAACATGTATGAGTTGAAAGTGAGAGTAGTAAAGCGGGGCTCAGTGTGACGTGAGGGCGCATCCAACACACTTACAGTCCAAAGTAAACAAACATGTATGAGTTGAAAGTGAGAGTAGTAAAG
Organism: Nerophis ophidion; assembly: GCF_033978795.1. NCBI lineage: Eukaryota > Metazoa > Chordata > Actinopteri > Syngnathiformes > Syngnathidae > Nerophis > Nerophis ophidion. The sequence continues at coordinate 321,438 of NW_026907016.1, forward strand.
CGGGGCTCAGTGTGACGTGAGGGTGCATCCAACACACTTACAGTCCAAAGTAAACAAACATGTATGAGTTGAAAGTGAGAGTAGTAAAGCGGGGCTCAGTGTGACGTGAGGGTGCATCCAACACACTTACAGTCCAAAGTAAACAAACATGTATGAGTTGAAAGTGAGAGTAGTAAAGCGGGGCTCAGTGTGACGTGAGGGTGCATCCAACACACTTACAGTCCAAAGTAAACAAACATCTATGAGTTGAAAGTGAGAGTAGTAAAGCGGGGCTCAGTGTGACGTGAGGGTGCATCCAACACACTTACAGTCCAAAGTAAACAAACATGTATGAGTTGAAAGTGAGAGTAGTAAAGCGGGGCTCAGTGTGACGTGAGGGTGCATCCAACACACTTACAGTCCAAAGTAAACAAACATGTATGAGTTGAAAGTGAGAGTAGTAAAGCGGGGCTCAGTGTGACGTGAGGGTGCATCCAACACACTTACAGTCCAAAAGTAAACAAACATGTATGAGTTGAAAGTGAGAGTAGTAAAGCGGGGCTCAGTGTGACGTGAGGGTGCATCCAACACACTTACAGTCCAAAGTAAACAAACATGTATGAGTTGAAAGTGAGAGTAGTAAAGCGGGGCTCAGTGTGACGTGAGGGTGCATCCAACACACTTACAGTCCAAAGTAAACAAACATGTATGAGTTGAAAGTGAGAGTAGTAAAGCGGGGCTCAGTGTGACGTGAGGGTGCATCCAACACACTTACAGTCCAAAGTAAACAAACATGTATGAGTTGAAAGTGAGAGTAGTAAAGCGGGGCTCAGTGTGACGTGAGGGTGCATCCAACACACTTACAGTCCAAAGTAAACAAACATGTATGAGTTGAAAGTGAGAGTAGTAAAGCGGGGCTCAGTGTGACGTGAGGGTGCATCCAACACACTTACAGTCCAAAGTAAACAAACATGTATGAGTTGAAAGTGAGAGTAGTAAAGCGGGGCTCAGTGTGACGTGAGGGTGCATCCAACACACTTACAGTCCAAAGTAAACAAACATGTATGAGTTGAAAGTGAGAGTAGTAAAGCGGGGCTCAGTGTGACGTGAGGGTGCATCCAACACACTTACAGTCCAAAGTAAACAAACATGTATGAGTTGAAAGTGAGAGTAGTAAAGCGGGGCTCAGTGTGACGTGAGGGTGCATCCAACACACTTACAGTCCAAAGTAAACAAACATGTATGAGTTGAAAGTGAGAGTAGTAAAGCGGGGCTCAGTGTGACGTGAGGGTGCATCCAACACACTTACAGTCCAAAGTAAACAAACATGTATGAGTTGAAAGTGAGAGTAGTAAAGCGGGGCTCAGTGTGACGTGAGGGTGCATCCAACACACTTACAGTCCAAAGTAAACAAACATGTATGAGTTGAAAGTGAGAGTAGTAAAGCGGGGCTCAGTGTGACGTGAGGGTGCATCCAACACACTTACAGTCCAAAGTAAACAAACATGTATGAGTTGAAAGTGAGAGTAGTAAAGCGGGGCTCAGTGTGACGTGAGGGTGCATCCAACACACTTACAGTCCAAAGTAAACAAACATGTATGAGTTGAAAGTGAGAGTAGTAAAGCGGGGCTCAGTGTGACGTGAGGGTGCATCCAACACACTTACAGTCCAAAGTAAACAAACATGTATGAGTTGAAAGTGAGAGTAGTAAAGCGGGGCTCAGTGTGACGTGAGGGTGCATCCAACACACTTACAGTCCAAAGTAAACAAACATGTATGAGTTGAAAGTGAGAGTAGTAAAGCGGGGCTCAGTGTGACGTGAGGGTGCATCCAACACACTTACAGTCCAAAGTAAACAAACATGTATGAGTTGAAAGTGAGAGTAGTAAAGCGGGGCTCAGTGTGACGTGAGGGTGCATCCAACACACTTACAGTCCAAAGTAAACAAACATGTATGAGTTGAAAGTGAGAGTAGTAAAGCGGGGCTCAGTGTGACGTGAGGGTGCATCCAACACACTTACAGTCCAAAGTAAACAAACATGTATGAGTTGAAAGTGAGAGTAGTAAAGCGGGGCTCAGTGTGACGTGAGGGTGCATCCAACACACTTACAGTCCAAAGTAAACAAACATGTATGAGTTGAAAGTGAGAGTAGTAAAGCGGGGCTCAGTGTGACGTGAGGGTGCATCCAACACACTTACAGTCCAAAGTAAACAAACATGTATGAGTTGAAAGTGAGAGTAGTAAAGCGGGGCTCAGTGTGACGTGAGGGTGCATCCAACACACTTACAGTCCAAAGTAAACAAACATGTATGAGTTGAAAGTGAGAGTAGTAAAGCGGGGCTCAGTGTGACGTGAGGGTGCATCCAACACACTTACAGTCCAAAGTAAACAAACATGTATGAGTTGAAAGTGAGAGTAGTAAAGCGGGGCTCAGTGTGACGTGAGGGTGCATCCAACACACTTACAGTCCAAAGTAAACAAACATGTATGAGTTGAAAGTGAGAGTAGTAAAGCGGGGCTCAGTGTGACGTGAGGGTGCATCCAACACACTTACAGTCCAAAGTAAACAAACATGTATGAGTTGAAAGTGAGAGTAGTAAAGCGGGGCTCAGTGTGACGTGAGGGTGCATCCAACACACTTACAGTCCAAAGTAAACAAACATGTATGAGTTGAAAGTGAGAGTAGTAAAGCGGGGCTCAGTGTGACGTGAGGGTGCATCCAACACACTTACAGTCCAAAGTAAACAAACATGTATGAGTTGAAAGTGAGAGTAGTAAAGCTGGGCTCAGTGTGACGTGAGGGTGCATCCAACACACTTACAGTCCAAAGTAAACAAACATGTATGAGTTGAAAGTGAGAGTAGTAAAGCGGGGCTCAGTGTGACGTGAGGGTGCATCCAACACACTTACAGTCCAAAGTAAACAAACATGTATGAGTTGAAAGTGAGAGTAGTAAAGCGGGGCTCAGTGTGACGTGAGGGTGCATCCAACACACTTACAGTCCAAAGTAAACAAACATGTATGAGTTGAAAGTGAGAGTAGTAAAGCGGGGCTCAGTGTGACGTGAGGGTGCATCCAACACACTTACAGTCCAAAGTAAACAAACATGTATGAGTTGAAAGTGAGAGTAGTAAAGCGGGGCTCAGTGTGACGTGAGGGTGCATCCAACACACTTACAGTCCAAAGTAAACAAACATGTATGAGTTGAAAGTGAGAGTAGTAAAGCGGGGCTCAGTGTGACGTGAGGGTGCATCCAACACACTTACAGTCCAAAGTAAACAAACATGTATGAGTTGAAAGTGAGAGTAGTAAAGCTGGGCTCAGTGTGACGTGAGGGTGCATCCAACACACTTACAGTCCAAAGTAAACAAACATGTATGAGTTGAAAGTGAGAGTAGTAAAGCGGGGCTCAGTGTGACGTGAGGGTGCATCCAACACACTTACAGTCCAAAGTAAACAAACATGTATGAGTTGAAAGTGAGAGTAGTAAAGCGGGGCTCAGTGTGACGTGAGGGTGCATCCAACACACTTACAGTCCAAAGTAAACAAACATGTATGAGTTGAAAGTGAGAGTAGTAAAGCTGGGCTCAGTGTGACGTGAGGGTGCATCCAACACACTTACAGTCCAAAGTAAACAAACATGTATGAGTTGAAAGTGAGAGTAGTAAAGCGGGGCTCAGTGTGACGTGAGGGTGCATCCAACACACTTACAGTCCAAAGTAAACAAACATGTATGAGTTGAAAGTGAGAGTAGTAAAGCGGGGCTCAGTGTGACGTGAGGGTGCATCCAACACACTTACAGTCCAAAGTAAACAAACATGTATGAGTTGAAAGTGAGAGTAGTAAAGCGGGGCTCAGTGTGACGTGAGGGTGCATCCAACACACTTACAGTCCAAAGTAAACAAACATGTATGAGTTGAAAGTGAGAGTAGTAAAGCTGGGCTCAGTGTGACGTGAGGGTGCATCCAACACACTTACAGTCCAAAGTAAACAAACATGTATGAGTTGAAAGTGAGAGTAGTAAAGCTGGGCTCAGTGTGACGTGAGGGTGCATCCAACACACTTACAGTCCAAAGTAAACAAACATGTATGAGTTGAAAGTGAGAGTAGTAAAGCGGGGCTCAGTGTGACGTGAGGGTGCATCCAACACACTTACAGTCCAAAGTAAACAAACATGTATGAGTTGAAAGTGAGAGTAGTAAAGCGGGGCTCAGTGTGACGTGAGGGTGCATCCAACACACTTACAGTCCAAAGTAAACAAACATGTATGAGTTGAAAGTGAGAGTAGTAAAGCGGGGCTCAGTGTGACGTGAGGGTGCATCCAACACACTTACAGTCCAAAGTAAACAAACATGTATGAGTTGAAAGTGAGAGTAGTAAAGCGGGGCTCAGTGTGACGTGAGGGTGCATCCAACACACTTACAGTCCAAAGTAAACAAACATGTATGAGTTGAAAGTGAGAGTAGTAAAGCGGGGCTCAGTGTGACGTGAGGGTGCATCCAACACACTTACAGTCCAAAGTAAACAAACATGTATGAGTTGAAAGTGAGAGTAGTAAAGCGGGGCTCAGTGTGACGTGAGGGTGCATCCAACACACTTACAGTCCAAAGTAAACAAACATGTATGAGTTGAAAGTGAGAGTAGTAAAGCGGGGCTCAGTGTGACGTGAGGGTGCATCCAACACACTTACAGTCCAAAGTAAACAAACATGTATGAGTTGAAAGTGAGAGTAGTAAAGCGGGGCTCAGTGTGACGTGAGGGTGCATCCAACACACTTACAGTCCAAAGTAAACAAACATGTATGAGTTGAAAGTGAGAGTAGTAAAGCGGGGCTCAGTGTGACGTGAGGGTGCATCCAACACACTTACAGTCCAAAGTAAACAAACATGTATGAGTTGAAAGTGAGAGTAGTAAAGCGGGGCTCAGTGTGACGTGAGGGTGCATCCAACACACTTACAGTCCAAAGTAAACAAACATGTATGAGTTGAAAGTGAGAGTAGTAAAGCGGGGCTCAGTGTGACGTGAGGGTGCATCCAACACACTTACAGTCCAAAGTAAACAAACATGTATGAGTTGAAAGTGAGAGTAGTAAAGCGGGGCTCAGTGTGACGTGAGGGTGCATCCAACACACTTACAGTCCAAAGTAAACAAACATGTATGAGTTGAAAGTGAGAGTAGTAAAGCGGGGCTCAGTGTGACGTGAGGGTGCATCCAACACACTTACAGTCCAAAGTAAACAAACATGTATGAGTTGAAAGTGAGAGTAGTAAAGCGGGGCTCAGTGTGACGTGAGGGTGCATCCAACACACTTACAGTCCAAAGTAAACAAACATGTATGAGTTGAAAGTGAGAGTAGTAAAGCGGGGCTCAGTGTGACGTGAGGGTGCATCCAACACACTTACAGTCCAAAGTAAACAAACATGTATGAGTTGAAAGTGAGAGTAGTAAAGCGGGGCTCAGTGTGACGTGAGGGTGCATCCAACACACTTACAGTCCAAAGTAAACAAACATGTATGAGTTGAAAGTGAGAGTAGTAAAGCGGGGCTCAGTGTGACGTGAGGGTGCATCCAACACACTTACAGTCCAAAGTAAACAAACATGTATGAGTTGAAAGTGAGAGTAGTAAAGCGGGGCTCAGTGTGACGTGAGGGTGCATCCAACACACTTACAGTCCAAAGTAAACAAACATGTATGAGTTGAAAGTGAGAGTAGTAAAGCGGGGCTCAGTGTGACGTGAGGGTGCATCCAACACACTTACAGTCCAAAGTAAACAAACATGTATGAGTTGAAAGTGAGAGTAGTAAAGCGGGGCTCAGTGTGACGTGAGGGTGCATCCAACACACTTACAGTCCAAAGTAAACAAACATGTATGAGTTGAAAGTGAGAGTAGTAAAGCGGGGCTCAGTGTGACGTGAGGGTGCATCCAACACACTTACAGTCCAAAGTAAACAAACATGTATGAGTTGAAAGTGAGAGTAGTAAAGCGGGGCTCAGTGTGACGTGAGGGTGCATCCAACACACTTACAGTCCAAAGTAAACAAACATGTATGAGTTGAAAGTGAGAGTAGTAAAGCGGGGCTCAGTGTGACGTGAGGGTGCATCCAACACACTTACAGTCCAAAGTAAACAAACATGTATGAGTTGAAAGTGAGAGTAGTAAAGCGGGGCTCAGTGTGACGTGAGGGTGCATCCAACACACTTACAGTCCAAAGTAAACAAACATGTATGAGTTGAAAGTGAGAGTAGTAAAGCGGGGCTCAGTGTGACGTGAGGGTGCATCCAACACACTTACAGTCCAAAGTAAACAAACATGTATGAGTTGAAAGTGAGAGTAGTAAAGCGGGGCTCAGTGTGACGTGAGGGTGCATCCAACACACTTACAGTCCAAAGTAAACAAACATGTATGAGTTGAAAGTGAGAGTAGTAAAGCGGGGCTCAGTGTGACGTGAGGGTGCATCCAACACACTTACAGTCCAAAGTAAACAAACATGTATGAGTTGAAAGTGAGAGTAGTAAAGCGGGGCTCAGTGTGACGTGAGGGTGCATCCAACACACTTACAGTCCAAAGTAAACAAACATGTATGAGTTGAAAGTGAGAGTAGTAAAGCGGGGCTCAGTGTGACGTGAGGGTGCATCCAACACACTTACAGTCCAAAGTAAACAAACATGTATGAGTTGAAAGTGAGAGTAGTAAAGCGGGGCTCAGTGTGACGTGAGGGTGCATCCAACACACTTACAGTCCAAAGTAAACAAACATGTATGAGTTGAAAGTGAGAGTAGTAAAGCGGGGCTCAGTGTGACGTGAGGGTGCATCCAACACACTTACAGTCCAAAGTAAACAAACATGTATGAGTTGAAAGTGAGAGTAGTAAAGCGGGGCTCAGTGTGACGTGAGGGTGCATCCAACACACTTACAGTCCAAAGTAAACAAACATGTATGAGTTGAAAGTGAGAGTAGTAAAGCGGGGCTCAGTGTGACGTGAGGGTGCATCCAACACACTTACAGTCCAAAGTAAACAAACATGTATGAGTTGAAAGTGAGAGTAGTAAAGCGGGCTCAGTGTGACGTGAGGGTGCATCCAACACACTTACAGTCCAAAGTAAACAAACATGTATGAGTTGAAAGTGAGAGTAGTAAAGCGGGGCTCAGTGTGACGTGAGGGTGCATCCAACACACTTACAGTCCAAAGTAAACAAACATGTATGAGTTGAAAGTGAGAGTAGTAAAGCGGGGCTCAGTGTGACGTGAGGGTGCATCCAACACACTTACAGTCCAAAGTAAACAAACATGTATGAGTTGAAAGTGAGAGTAGTAAAGCGGGGCTCAGTGTGACGTGAGGGTGCATCCAACACACTTACAGTCCAAAGTAAACAAACATGTATGAGTTGAAAGTGAGAGTAGTAAAGCGGGGCTCAGTGTGACGTGAGGGTGCATCCAACACACTTACAGTCCAAAGTAAACAAACATGTATGAGTTGAAAGTGAGAGTAGTAAAGCGGGGCTCAGTGTGACGTGAGGGTGCATCCAACACACTTACAGTCCAAAGTAAACAAACATGTATGAGTTGAAAGTGAGAGTAGTAAAGCTGGGCTCAGTGTGACGTGAGGGTGCATCCAACACACTTACAGTCCAAAGTAAACAAACATGTATGAGTTGAAAGTGAGAGTAGTAAAGCTGGGCTCAGTGTGACGTGAGGGTGCATCCAACACACTTACAGTCCAAAGTAAACAAACATGTATGAGTTGAAAGTGAGAGTAGTAAAGCGGGGCTCAGTGTGACGTGAGGGTGCATCCAACACACTTACAGTCCAAAGTAAACAAACATGTATGAGTTGAAAGTGAGAGTAGTAAAGCGGGGCTCAGTGTGACGTGAGGGTGCATCCAACACACTTACAGTCCAAAGTAAACAAACATGTATGAGTTGAAAGTGAGAGTAGTAAAGCGGGGCTCAGTGTGACGTGAGGGTGCATCCAACACACTTACAGTCCAAAGTAAACAAACATGTATGAGTTGAAAGTGAGAGTAGTAAAGCGGGCTCAGTGTGACGTGAGGGTGCATCCAACACACTTACAGTCCAAAGTAAACAAACATGTATGAGTTGAAAGTGAGAGTAGTAAAGCGGGGCTCAGTGTGACGTGAGGGTGCATCCAACACACTTACAGTCCAAAGTAAACAAACATGTATGAGTTGAAAGTGAGAGTAGTAAAGCGGGGCTCAGTGTGACGTGAGGGTGCATCCAACACACTTACAGTCCAAAGTAAACAAACATGTATGAGTTGAAAGTGAGAGTAGTAAAGCGGGGCTCAGTGTGACGTGAGGGTGCATCCAACACACTTACAGTCCAAAGTAAACAAACATGTATGAGTTGAAAGTGAGAGTAGTAAAGCTGGGCTCAGTGTGACGTGAGGGTGCATCCAACACACTTACAGTCCAAAGTAAACAAACATGTATGAGTTGAAAGTGAGAGTAGTAAAGCGGGGCTCAGTGTGACGTGAGGGTGCATCCAACACACTTACAGTCCAAAGTAAACAAACATGTATGAGTTGAAAGTGAGAGTAGTAAAGCGGGGCTCAGTGTGACGTGAGGGTGCATCCAACACACTTACAGTCCAAAGTAAACAAACATGTATGAGTTGAAAGTGAGAGTAGTAAAGCGGGGCTCAGTGTGACGTGAGGGTGCATCCAACACACTTACAGTCCAAAGTAAACAAACATGTATGAGTTGAAAGTGAGAGTAGTAAAGCGGGGCTCAGTGTGACGTGAGGGTGCATCCAACACACTTACAGTCCAAAGTAAACAAACATGTATGAGTTGAAAGTGAGAGTAGTAAAGCTGGGCTCAGTGTGACGTGAGGGTGCATCCAACACACTTACAGTCCAAAGTAAACAAACATGTATGAGTTGAAAGTGAGAGTAGTAAAGCGGGGCTCAGTGTGACGTGAGGGTGCATCCAACACACTTACAGTCCAAAGTAAACAAACATGTATGAGTTGAAAGTGAGAGTAGTAAAGCGGGGCTCAGTGTGACGTGAGGGTGCATCCAACACACTTACAGTCCAAAGTAAACAAACATGTATGAGTTGAAAGTGAGAGTAGTAAAGCGGGCTCAGTGTGACGTGAGGGTGCATCCAACACACTTACAGTCCAAAGTAAACAAACATGTATGAGTTGAAAGTGAGAGTAGTAAAGCGGGGCTCAGTGTGACGTGAGGGTGCATCCAACACACTTACAGTCCAAAGTAAACAAACATGTATGAGTTGAAAGTGAGAGTAGTAAAGCGGGGCTCAGTGTGACGTGAGGGTGCATCCAACACACTTACAGTCCAAAGTAAACAAACATGTATGAGTTGAAAGTGAGAGTAGTAAAGCGGGGCTCAGTGTGACGTGAGGGTGCATCCAACACACTTACAGTCCAAAGTAAACAAACATGTATGAGTTGAAAGTGAGAGTAGTAAAGCGGGGCTCAGTGTGACGTGAGGGTGCATCCAACACACTTACAGTCCAAAGTAAACAAACATGTATGAGTTGAAAGTGAGAGTAGTAAAGCGGGGCTCAGTGTGACGTGAGGGTGCATCAACACACTTACAGTCCAAAGTAAACAAACATGTATGAGTTGAAAGTGAGAGTAGTAAAGCGGGGCTCAGTGTGACGTGAGGGTGCATCCAACACACTTACAGTCCAAAGTAAACAAACATGTATGAGTTGAAAGTGAGAGTAGTAAAGCGGGGCTCAGTGTGACGTGAGGGTGCATCCAACACACTTACAGTCCAAAGTAAACAAACATGTATGAGTTGAAAGTGAGAGTAGTAAAGCGGGGCTCAGTGTGACGTGAGGGTGCATCCAACACACTTACAGTCCAAAGTAAACAAACATGTATGAGTTGAAAGTGAGAGTAGTAAAGCGGGGCTCAGTGTGACGTGAGGGTGCATCCAACACACTTACAGTCCAAAGTAAACAAACATGTATGAGTTGAAAGTGAGAGTAGTAAAGCGGGGCTCAGTGTGACGTGAGGGTGCATCCAACACACTTACAGTCCAAAGTAAACAAACATGTATGAGTTGAAAGTGAGAGTAGTAAAGCGGGGCTCAGTGTGACGTGAGGGTGCATCCAACACACTTACAGTCCAAAGTAAACAAACATGTATGAGTTGAAAGTGAGAGTAGTAAAGCGGGGCTCAGTGTGACGTGAGGGTGCATCCAACACACTTACAGTCCAAAGTAAACAAACATGTATGAGTTGAAAGTGAGAGTAGTAAAGCTGGGCTCAGTGTGACGTGAGGGTGCATCCAACACACTTACAGTCCAAAGTAAACAAACATGTATGAGTTGAAAGTGAGAGTAGTAAAGCGGGGCTCAGTGTGACGTGAGGGTGCATCCAACACACTTACAGTCCAAAGTAAACAAACATGTATGAGTTGAAAGTGAGAGTAGTAAAGCGGGGCTCAGTGTGACGTGAGGGTGCATCCAACACACTTACAGTCCAAAGTAAACAAACATGTATGAGTTGAAAGTGAGAGTAGTAAAGCGGGGCTCAGTGTGACGTGAGGGTGCATCCAACACACTTACAGTCCAAAGTAAACAAACATGTATGAGTTGAAAGTGAGAGTAGTAAAGCGGGGCTCAGTGTGACGTGAGGGTGCATCCAACACACTTACAGTCCAAAGTAAACAAACATGTATGAGTTGAAAGTGAGAGTAGTAAAGCGGGGCTCAGTGTGACGTGAGGGTGCATCCAACACACTTACAGTCCAAAGTAAACAAACATGTATGAGTTGAAAGTGAGAGTAGTAAAGCGGGGCTCAGTGTGACGTGAGGGTGCATCCAACACACTTACAGTCCAAAGTAAACAAACATGTATGAGTTGAAAGTGAGAGTAGTAAAGCGGGGCTCAGTGTGACGTGAGGGTGCATCCAACACACTTACAGTCCAAAGTAAACAAACATGTATGAGTTGAAAGTGAGAGTAGTAAAGCGGGGCTCAGTGTGACGTGAGGGTGCATCCAACACACTTACAGTCCAAAGTAAACAAACATGTATGAGTTGAAAGTGAGAGTAGTAAAGCGGGGCTCAGTGTGACGTGAGGGTGCATCCAACACACTTACAGTCCAAAGTAAACAAACATGTATGAGTTGAAAGTGAGAGTAGTAAAGCGGGGCTCAGTGTGACGTGAGGGTGCATCCAACACACTTACAGTCCAAAGTAAACAAACATGTATGAGTTGAAAGTGAGAGTAGTAAAGCGGGGCTCAGTGTGACGTGAGGGTGCATCCAACACACTTACAGTCCAAAGTAAACAAACATGTATGAGTTGAAAGTGAGAGTAGTAAAGCTGGGCTCAGTGTGACGTGAGGGTGCATCCAACACACTTACAGTCCAAAGTAAACAAACATGTATGAGTTGAAAGTGAGAGTAGTAAAGCGGGGCTCAGTGTGACGTGAGGGTGCATCCAACACACTTACAGTCCAAAGTAAACAAACATGTATGAGTTGAAAGTGAGAGTAGTAAAGCGGGGCTCAGTGTGACGTGAGGGTGCATCCAACACACTTACAGTCCAAAGTAAACAAACATGTATGAGTTGAAAGTGAGAGTAGTAAAGCGGGGCTCAGTGTGACGTGAGGGTGCATCCAACACACTTACAGTCCAAAGTAAACAAACATGTATGAGTTGAAAGTGAGAGTAGTAAAGCGGGGCTCAGTGTGACGTGAGGGTGCATCCAACACACTTACAGTCCAAAGTAAACAAACATGTATGAGTTGAAAGTGAGAGTAGTAAAGCGGGGCTCAGTGTGACGTGAGGGTGCATCCAACACACTTACAGTCCAAAGTAAACAAACATGTATGAGTTGAAAGTGAGAGTAGTAAAGCGGGGCTCAGTGTGACGTGAGGGTGCATCCAACACACTTACAGTCCAAAGTAAACAAACATGTATGAGTTGAAAGTGAGAGTAGTAAAGCGGGGCTCAGTGTGACGTGAGGGTGCATCCAACACACTTACAGTCCAAAGTAAACAAACATGTATGAGTTGAAAGTGAGAGTAGTAAAGCGGGGCTCAGTGTGACGTGAGGGTGCATCCAACACACTTACAGTCCAAAGTAAACAAACATGTATGAGTTGAAAGTGAGAGTAGTAAAGCGGGGCTCAGTGTGACGTGAGGGTGCATCCAACACACTTACAGTCCAAAGTAAACAAACATGTATGAGTTGAAAGTGAGAGTAGTAAAGCGGGGCTCAGTGTGACGTGAGGGTGCATCCAACACACTTACAGTCCAAAGTAAACAAACATGTATGAGTTGAAAGTGAGAGTAGTAAAGCGGGGCTCAGTGTGACGTGAGGGTGCATCCAACACACTTACAGTCCAAAGTAAACAAACATGTATGAGTTGAAAGTGAGAGTAGTAAAGCGGGGCTCAGTG